>NC_061513.1:300021307-300257784 GCF_022539505.1 Lolium rigidum
GACGAAGTCTCTCGATTGATTCCTGTAGCCAATGCAACGGATCTCAACCCTGCAAGATATTCGCAACTCCACACACTTGCGCACGTAGCCGCCGACCAAGAAGCGGTAGATTGCAATCTTCTAATCCCCGAGTGGAACAATGAGATCACACAAACTTTCAGTAGCATAAAACTCCAGATCGCAACGAATTGGAGAGTTGGGGAACAATAGTTTTGCTTAGCAAACAACTATGAACTAGGGTTTATCTTAAACGTGGTCTAAAGAAGCTAGGGGGTCGTCCAAGGCACTTATATAGGCGTCCGGGACGAGTTCTGGTCGAAAGATACAAGTAAAACCGACCCAGAATAGATCTGGTCGAGACAGACTCGGACATGTCCGGTCTGGAATCCGGTCAACCGGGCTGTGGACCGGGCGGGCCGGTCTGGGGTCCGGTCAACCGGTCGGCAACCGGAAACCTCGCAACTTTCCGGTTTCTGCCCGGTACGATGCGTCTTTTCCGGTTGGCGACCGGTTGGCGGCCGGTCAACCGGGCCAGGGACCGGGCTGGCCGGTCTGGGGGCCGGTCTGACCGGGTGCTGGACCGGTCTGGACTTCTTCTTCTCCTCTCGCGCATTCCTCCCGCTCCTCCCTCGTGCGTCCATGAGATATCTTCATGTCCAGCTCCTTGTCCAACTTCACGTCCATCTTCACGTCCAGCTGCTCCTCTACTCCTCGTGCGATGCTCGTCTCCTCTTGATACCTGATGATACGCAAGTAATAGGACTTAGGCAGTATAAAGTTCTCATCAATCAAAGTATCGTTTAGAAACAAGTTCACCTTTTGTTTAAGTAGCTTCGCACGAGCCCTTGTAATTGGTCCAATCCGAACTTCATTGGACTTGAGCTTCACAGCAGGTTCATCTTCAGTTGGTAATGACGGAGGTAGTAGTGAGGTAGGGATGTCCTCATCAAGGACGAAGTTAACGCACTCGACGAAGCCAGGGACGAGGTGTTGTCGAGAGTCACCACATATCAACAGAACCTGAAAAATTACCATAGTCGACGCTTGCGACCAAGGTCCTTTCAGGTTGGCGACTTGGTTCTTCGGCTCACCCAGGACAGCCATGAAAAATTTGAGTCTCCAGGGATAGGTCCATACATTGTTACTGAAGTTATCCCAGGAGGAGCCTACAGATTGAAGGACAAAAAATGAGGCAAGGAAGAAGGGAACCCGAGGAATGTGGTGCAGCTACGGCGGTTCTATGCCTAGAAGACCAAGGAATACAACCTCTGTAAATATACATTGTATCTGAAGAGCTCGCAAGTTTTCAGACGCACTCTTTTCCTTTCAGGGCAACGAGTGGGGCTGAAAGGTTTTTAATGAGGCGGCCTTGCGAAGCTGCAATATAGCATGATTGAAATAAAAAATAGTGATTGCATATGATTTTCTCTTGCAAACAAGGCTCGGGGGCTTGCACCCGAAAAATTTCTCAATATATTCGACACTCGCAAAATACAAAGTCTTGGTTTCACAATAAACCTCGCGAATAAAATATAGTCATGTCAAATAGAGTCACTCAAGGACTCGAGAAAATTATATACTTTTTTAACTTTACATAAGTTTCGCATCATAGGCAATATACATGACTCGCAATATACAAACTTTACACTCTAGCTCAGATCAAACAAAACAGGAGAAAAAGAAGATGGATATCTATATCAAATCATCTATGGTCACTTTTTCGCCTTAAACATGAGCATCTAAGGCATCAACGTAATGACACTCTTGGAAAAAGGCAGCATCCGCCCGCAAAAGCTCCTCAATCATCTTCTCAGCAATAGGTGTCACCGCATCATTAAGTTTGTCGACGTTTTTTCTCCTCTGCTTTAGCTTGGAGCGGCAGACGTCGATAACATTGTTCAAATCAAATTTTGGATGGCAAATCTTCAACCAGATCAAGGCAAACCTGACACCGGCCATCAGCTGAACCTTTACGAAGTCGTGAATTTGATGCACATTCTTGAATTTCTTCATCAACTCAGGAAGATTTGCAGGTTGAGGATTCCAGGACCGCGAGCTCTTCAGATACAATGTATATTTACAGAGGTTGTATTCCTTGGTCTTCTAGGCATAGAACCATCGTAGCTGCGCCACGTTCCTTGGTCTTCATCAACTCAGGAAGATTTGCAGGTTGAGGATTTCCTGGACTTATGCACCAGTACGTTGGCCATGGTGCATAAGTCCAGGAAATCTCAAACCTGGGCAGCGCGGTCTTGGAATCTTACAATCCGGCGAGTGCGATCTGTGTCAGCCCAGAAGTCAGTATTGTGTTGTTGAGCAAGTCGAAGAAGAACCTCCGCTCTCGCATCAACACGCTGTTCTTCGGCAATAGTATCCACAAAGGAACCTACGCACGATAAAGGAAGCAACAAGATGTGAAGAAGAGATATATCGACGTAAAAGGAAAGAATGGAGAACAAGTACAGCATACCCTCCATATCCAGACTTGCATCAGTTAAGAGATCAAGCATGTATTCTTCGCGTTTGGTGGCACACAAAGCTTTGGCAGCAGCAGATTCCTTCAGTTGCAGAGCTTCCTGTGCCTTTTGAAGTGCAGCTCGCTCGCGTTCTGAAGTTTTGCGAGATTGATCCACAATAATTATGGCTTGCCTTTTCATCGCGTGAAGTTGCTGTCGAAGTTCAGCTAACTCTTGGAAGGGACCAGCACACGAAGAATCGTCAACAAAATCGTCGGCAGGAATTCTTCTCGAATGAGATGTGGCAGGTGAAGTATCAGAAGGCCCAGCAGCCGTGATATAGTTATCCAAAACCAACTGGAAAAGATAAATATCGACATCAATCATTCGGCAAGGGACACTTTTATTAATCATCAAGATATTTACATGTTCATTACAAAAGTCGACTCCTATTGAGCCGATAAAAGTTGTCGCAAGTCACAACAAGAGCGACAACTACAAAAGGGAAAGGAAAAACATAAACACAGGGTGGTCTACTTGACCTCCGTCTTGGCAGTACTAGCGGAGGCAGCAGGCTTCGGGCTCAGGAAGGCAAGGATTTTCTTCGAGTGGGACTTGACGTCCTTCACCAAAGCTTTCGATTTTTCCTTGTTCATTTTTGCGGGACTGCCAGCCTTTGCCCAGTCGACTTCTTGCTGGTTGTTGGCAACCAAAGCGATGGTCCCCTCAACCCCAATCTTCAAGTTGTCCTGTCGATAGGCCAACGCAAGATCTTCCTCACCCAAGAAACGTTGGACAAGCTCAGAGAAAATCACCGGCTGCGATTGCTTGGGAAAGAAATGAGGGAAGAGGCGCTTGAAGGCAGCTCGAACATTGGAAATATTGGTGCGCGCCAGATCTCCTTGCAACTCGAGGATTGAGAGGGTGTCGAGAAGACGATCCTCTCCAGCTTCGTGCAAGGTGAATTCTTCACCCATCCTTCCTGCTAGAACAAAATACGGGTCCATCAACATTCGGAGAACCAAATTGTAACATCCCAAAATTTCAATAAAAAAAGAAAGAGAGTTTCCAAAATGCAAAATTGAGAACCAACAAAAACTTTTTAATACTACAAGTGCTATGCATATAACTCATCTTTAATTATTGTGTTAATGTGCATTTGCCATGATGATTGCTTGTGTGATTGCAATTGTGCTAAAACCCTAACCTATGATCTCATGATCAACAAAATAGAAGGAAAAAGAAAAGAGAGAAAGAAATGGGAAAATCAAACCAACACTCACATATGGTTTATGCCATTTTTGCAAATCTTTAACCTAGACCATTTTGGCTTGCACCATTGGTTGGAAATGGTTACTAAACACTTATTAACACTTTTGGAATCAAAGAAACACAAATCAAATCAAATTTGAACTCAAAATGAGCTCACATGCACTAATGGTCAAAATTGACAATTTTAGCCTGATGCCCTCTTTGAGCCTCTGTTTTGGAAAACTTTCAAACTAAACCTTGCCAACTCTTTGCACCTCATCCAAGACAACATCAAGGTGAACAACTTTGCCCGAAACAACCCCTGCAAATTCTTGCTCAAATTCAAATGGTGATCAAGCAAAGTTGCAACCATGAAACAAAATTAAGATCATACACATTTTGAAATTTTGCAAACCAATTCAAATTTGACCACCACCACCACCACTCTACTGCAAATAATATATGATTTCAACCCCCCAAAATTCAATGAAAAATTCGAAAATTATCTTCATGCGGCCATTGTGTCGAACAGGTTGTGTGCAACAATCTGCCAACCCAACACATTGCAAAATCCAGTGGTTCTTTGCCTCCACCATCAACCCTAGGTCACCAAATGTACTCCACTGACCCCTCTAAACATTGCCAAGCACTAGAGACAACCAGTGGTACACAAAATCATCAACAATTTGACCAAAAACAATCATGACGTGTGTGCATGACACACACACATGCTCAATCCCTCTCTGGTCAACTCCATCGTGTCCAACCGTGTCATTCCTATTCTCCTCACTCCCCTGAGCCTGCTAGACACGCTGCTCGATCAAACGGTGCACCACACGCGCCAGAACACGCGCGCCCAGACGTGCACGCGCGCGCCAGAGCGTGCACCGCCGTGCTCCAGAGCGCGCCAGGGCTCGCAGACGCCCCACTCACTCGCGTCACCCCGCACCTTCTCTCTGCGCCACCAACTCCACGACGCCACCAGCAGACGCCATAACACGCCCACCTGCCCGTGGGAACCCTGTAGACGACGAGCTCGTCGACGACTTCCGCCACGGCCTGTGAGCTCGCGTCACCCTCCTGCTCTCGTCCTTGCCTCTTTTTCACCGCAATCACGCCCAGCGTCACCGCCGTGACGTCGCCAAGCCACGAGCGTCAGCTCCAGTGCCTCCACGCCTCTGTAGCAGCGTTGCCATGACCACCACCGCCGCAGCACCTCGGCCTCTCATCGCCGCTATAAAAGGAGCCATCCCCGCGCTCATTCCTTCACACCATCGACTTCCCCTCTCCTCTCTGCCTCTCCTAGCCACCTCGCCTCTCGACATTGCACCGTAGCGCCGCCCAATTTCACCCTCACTGCCCGTGCTCCGCCGCAGAAGCTCGCCGGAGATAGACGCCGTCCCCGGAGACGCCACTGCTACCAGGAGGTCCGCCGCCCTCGACAACATCACCGCAGCACGTCGCCGACCATCGCCTCACCGCAAGTGAGCCTCCCACCTCCCACCGTCGCCGCCAGTAAGGCCCTCTCTTGCCGTCGTCGACGATGAACGAGCGCCGTTGGATCTTCTTCTAATCCTGCGGCGCAGATAGGAGCGTACCGGTTCGGCGTTTAAACGCCACTGACAGGTGGAGCCCACCTCGTCAGGCGGCCTGCTCGCGCTGGATGTGAAGTGGGCCGGCCCGTTTAGTTTTTCGTCTGTTAGCCCAGTATCGTTTCCCGCCAGGCCCGTTTAATTCAAATTCGAATTTTCGAATTATTCAATTTGCTCACAGATGCTGTTTTCAAATTTGAATAGAATCAAATCTACCAAACCAAATTTAACAAATTTTATATATTTGGAAAGCTTAGAAAATTATCTAAACAACTACACTGGTCTCAACCCTAGATTATTTGTAAATTAATGTGACAAAAATAACAAGGCAGGGCCTTTTGCAACTTCAAACAATTATTAAAAATTAACCAAAAATGCTTTTGAGTTGATTCCAACTCTCAAAAATCAAATTTCACATTGTCTATCAGAATATATAAAAATATGACATAGTTGTTTGTATGATCATGGTCTAGATTACAAAATGGCCCTATGGCTATTTCTAGTCCGTTTAATTTGTTCAAAATTATTTATCAAATAATATGGGAGCTATTCTCTCATTCAAATCTTGGCTTAAGTAATTCAACATGAGGTAGAGACCATGGTGACATAGGCATCCCAAATGGGCCTGCCGAAGATAGTACCCGGAGTTTACTGAAGGCCCACTACCCGAAGAATAAGAAGATTCGAGAGTCCAAGATATATTAAGGAAAGCTAGAGTTGTAATAGGAAGAGTTATTTGTAATCCGGCGGGATGAGTTAGAAACCGTCCCGGACTACGTAACTTGTACAAAACGAAACCCTCGGCTCCACCTCCTATATAAGGGGAGTCGAGGGACAAAGAAAGGATCGAATCTACTTGTCAACATAACCCTAGTTTTCATAATCGTCGAGTACTTTCCGCCTAAACCTTCGAGATCTACTTGCCCTCTACTTCTAGCAAAACCCTAGTCTACAATCTTTAGGCATTGACAAGTTAATCCTTTGTCAATTGGCGCCGTCTGTGGGAATTAGAGGTTGCAAGGAGCTGATCTCGATGGCACGTTCAAGATCTTCGACTTCATCAACGAGCAAGCAACGCGATGGATCGAGGTAACAAGGGAAAAACCGATCTATTCAATTTTATTCCTCACCCGCCCTCCCGTATGGATGCATGTGCCTATCTGGAGGAGCCCATCATCATGACGTTCGGAGAATTCCGATTTGGCGTCAACAAGGAAGGATCCTACCGTCTCGAAGATCCGATCTCGTCGGAATTTTCAGTGGTTGATTCTAGCTCTTCGTCGAGTGACGAGAAGTTTTCTTCGCCATACTTCATCGACACCAAGGCGAAGGGAAAGCTCGCCAAGATATTCAGCAACACATCCTTCGAGTCGTCTGCGGACTCCTTTATAAGCAGCGACTCCGAAAGCGTCGGCAGCTTCAACTTCATCGACAAATCTGTCGCCATCGGGAAGGTCTTCACCACTCTGTATGATGGTGTCACCAACCTTGAGAAAAATCAATACGCAAAATACCACCAGATCTATGCAATAGAAGAAACGGGTACATCAGAACCACAAACGTCAGAGGCTTTCGACGATTTGGGAAATCCATACGTCGATCCCGCTGATCTCAGGAAAGGTCTGGGCACTAAATATGCCGGATCTTCAACTCGCGCAAAAGTCCAACTCCCGCAAGCTGCGTGGGATAGGGCTGCAAGAGCCATGGATGGATCAGAACCAATGAATACTACTGCTACCGTACAAGAGTTACAGGCATATCAATATAGACTTGCTCGGGTAAGCAGAGATTTGGAAAAACGAGACGAGCATCCCCGAATAGGAGGAAAGAAGCGACTTACGCATCAAGCGAGACGCCGAGCAGAGTTGAGTCGACTTTCAGGAACTTCGGGAGACAGTAACAGAGAGGCTCGAAGGAGAGCAAGATCTCGACTGCAAAATATACCCGAAGGAGAAAGGGGGAATCTAATTCAAAATCTCGACATGTCCTTCATGACAATTGATGAAAGAGGAAATATCATCCCAAAAACACCAGAAGCAGGTTACATGGCAACACGAGGCTTACATCCTCGCATCCAGAACACCTCCTGGAGACCCGAGAGAACCATTGTTCAATATGGCGATGGCTGGAGTAGGAGTTATGGGAACAGCGTTTGCAACAACGCCTCCCGAAGAAAATCCTAGGCGAAATAGTCCACGACCCACCGCAGCAGTTCAAGACCCACCAAGAACGAGTGGGGCAAGAGACACGAGCAGTCCAAGGAAGGGTGGACAGAGCACGACAAGAAAGAAGGGAGCGTCGGCACTCACCGAAGTCGCCGACGAAGATATGTGTGGGCTCCCGTGTTTTACGAGAAGAGTCCGAAAAACTCGAGTACCAAAAGGGTTCAAGTTACCCGAGAATTTCAAGAAGTTCGACGGTCCGCAAGATCCGAGGACTGGCTCGTGGATTATCTCGAGATGGTAAAGCTGGTAGGAGGAACCGGGGCAACGGCTATGCAAAGCATCCAAGTTCATTTGAGCGGTGCCGCGAGATCTTGGATAAAGAAACTCCCCCCAAGTTCCATCGACAGCTGGGATAACTTCGAGGACATCTTCGTGAAAAACTTCCGATCCACTTGTAAAAAACCCGCGTCGTTGGAAGAGTTGAGAGCATGTCGACAGAAACACGACGAGTCGATGAGGAAATACATACAGCGATGGAACATCATAAAAAACTCGGCAGAAGATATATCTGACGAGCGGGCAATAGATGCGTTCGTGGCAGGAATTCGGCGAGGAGATTTCGTCGAGGACTTGGGGAGAACCAACCCCAAGACCATATCAGCACTTATGGAGATAGCCAATAAATGGGCGAGATGGAGAAGACGCAATATACAATAAAAGACACAGGTCGCCGGAAGACGATCGTAGTCGAAATTATCAAAATAGAAGGCGATTTTCTTGCCGGTTTACAACAACGATGCTCCCGGCCATATATCGGCTGGTTTTCGGGGAAATCCCGGAGGAAATAGTCGAGATGATTATCAAAGGAGCAACGAGCAACAAGGCGACAATAGAGAGGATTTTCGCGGCAACAGGCAAAATAGTGGACCAAGGATTCAAAGACCTTATGTATCTCCCGAAGAGATGATGAACGGTCCATGCCAAATGCATTTTTACGTCGACAACAATGGAAAGAGACAGTCAGGACATCTCCAGAAAGACTGCCGCAATTTTCAAGCAATGCTGCGAGCCGCAGGAATCGCAAATGCCCAAGCAAATAACAGAAATCCTCGGGAGCCAAGGAGCGAGATTCACCTTCCACCTCCTCCCGCAATTACCGACGAAAATCGACACCAGCTTAGAATTGCGGCAGCACCACATCCACCTCCATATGTTGACCCCAACTCTAACGGTGCGGTCTCGATGATTCAGAAGGCTAGGCCATCAAACAGGGCGCAGAAGGTAATTTCGCGACAAGTGTTCATGGCGAGAGAAGATGCCTCCACCAACGGTCGAGTACTTAAATTGGTCGGGGCAAGACATCGGCTTCACAATCGCGAGACCATCCGCGGCAAGTTCCGCGACCGGGACAATCGGCACTCATCTTACCCGCGAGTAATCGCTGGTTTTGACGTGTCGAGAGTTTTCATAGATGGCGGCGGCAGCTCAAACCTCATGTATGCGAGATACATTGAGGAAGATGAACATATCCCTGGCAAACCTAAAGCCAAGCGATACACGTTTCCATGGGATTACACCGGAGAAGCCAAGTTATCCATTGGGCAAAATCAACCTCGACGTTCGGTTTGGAACCCGAGAAAACTACGGGATAGAGAATGCGGAGTTCGAAGTTGTGGATTTCCCGTCGCAGTATCACGCTTTGTTGGGACGACCAGCGTATGCCGGGTTCATGGCGGTGCCGCATTATACATATCCGTTGTGGAGGTTGCACGGGCCCAAGGGACCTATCACAATCAAAGGAAGTTTCGCGTTATCGATAAATGCGACAAGGATTTTCATCGACTGTCGAAACTTTCGGGATGCAAGCGAATATGCGGCGCCATGGTTCATCGATTATGATGTCTGCGCGGAGGTAGGGAGATCTTCTAAGGAGCCAACTTTCAATACAACCAAGGATTCAAAAGAGGTACGGATCCACCCGACGGATCCAAAGAAAACGACGTCCATTGCCACAAACATGGATGTCGCATAGGAAAGCGCGCTCGTCGAGTTCCTCCGTGAGCACCTTGGAAAATCTTCGCATGGTGTCCAGGCTGACATGCCGGGAGTACCCAGGGAACTCGCCGAGCACCACCTCAATTTGGATCCTCTCGCAAGACCAGTAAAGCAACCTTTGCGGCGTTTTTCGGAGCCTAGTCGCAAAGCTATGTTATCAGAAATAGATCGACTCAAAGATGCTGGCTTCATCAGAGAAATATCTACAGAAGCCACATGGGTAGCTAACCCAGTGATGGTGCCGAAGAAACACACAATAGTCCTTCGCATGTGCGTCGACTTCACGTGTCTCAATAAACATTGTCCCAAGGATCACTTTCCCCTCCCAAGGATCGATCAAATCATCGACTCCACGGCGGGATGCGAACGTCTTTCCTTCTTGGACGCATATTACGGTTATAACCAGATCGGACTAAAAGAAGAAGATGAAGCCAAGACGGCGTTCATCACACCTTATGGCGTGTTTTGCTACAAAACAATGCCCTTTGGTCCGAAAAACGCGGGAGCGACATATCGGCGGATGATGCGAAGTGCCTAGCAACACGGATCGGAAAAAATGTACAAGTTTACATCGATGATGTCGTAATAACATCCAAGAAAGGATCGACTTTGATCGAAGATTTGAAGGAAACCTTCAACAACCTCGACAAGTTACGCCTCAAGGCTGAACCCGACAAAGTGCTCTTTCGGAGTTCCCGTTGGAGAACTTCTCGGGTTCTTAGTATCGGCAAGGGGGATTGAAGCTAATCCCGAAAAAATACGAGGCCATCGTTACTATGAGAAAGCCAACAAAGTTGAAAGAAATACAACAGCTAACGGGGCGAGTCGCAGCTTTAAGCAGATTCGTCGCCAGGCTAGGAGAAAAGGCGCTGCCGTTCTACGCATTGATCAAGCAAGGGGAAAAATTTCAATGGAACGAAGAAGCAGACAGAGCTTTCGAGAATCTCAAGCGAGCAATTTCGACACCACCGATATTGGTGGCGCCAAAAGAGAAAGAACCTCTCCTCTTGTACATTGCAGCCACACCTCAGGTGGTCAGCACGGCTCTAGTAGTCGAAAGGGAAGAAGAAGGCAAGCTTCATGGAGTTCAAAGGCCGGTATATTTCATCGGCAAAGTACTTGTCGCCGTCAAAACAGCGGTACCCGCAATATCAAAAGCTAGCATATGGAGTATTCACGACGAGCAAGAAAATTGCGACACTATTTTTCGGCACACCCGATAATAGTGGTCAACGAGGCTCCCTTATCAAATATACTAAACAACCCGGAAGCTACGGGTCGTGTCTCCCTTTGGGGAATAGAACTTTCCCCTCGGGACATCACGTATGAAAAAAGAAAAGCAATAAAATCGCAGGTCTTACCGGATTTCATTGCGAGTGGATGGAGCTACAAAACACGGGACCCCAGATTTATCGAGAACTTGGACCATGAACTTCGACGGGTCCAAAAGATTAGAAGGTCTTTGGAGCAGGCGTGATATTAGTATCACCTGAAGGCGACAAGTTGAAGTATGTTCTGCGGATGACGTTCCCAAACGCATCTAACAATGAAGCGAGAATATGAAGCTCTCATACACGGGATGAAGATGGCGAAAGCTTGCGGTGCAACCCGGCCGAAAATTTTCGGCGACTCACGGTTGGTAGCACAGCAAGTCATGAACCAATGCGATGCGGTCAACGAAAGTATGATAGCATACAAAGAGGTGTACAATGAGCTGGAGAAGTTATTCGATGGTTGTGAGGTAAACCACATCGGCGGGATGAGCAACGATGAAGCCGACGTTCTCGCAAACATCGGGTCACAATGCCTCGCGATTCCTCCAGGTGTGTTACGGGAAGAGATTAGCGAGAGATCAACAAAGCCGGCAAAAACAAAGAAGGAGAAAAAGAGAAACCCTCGAGTATCGACAAAGACACAACGAGAAGAAGAAGAAGAGCAAGAGCTAGTCATGATGGTGCAAATTCCATGGATGCAGGCTTACATATCATATATCCTAAGGAAAACCATACCCGACGATCCGATCGAAGCAAGGCGAATAATTAGGCGATCAAAAGCTTTTACTGTGGTAAAAGGGGAGCTATACAAACGCGAGTATCTCGGGTGTGCTACAACGGTGTGTTACACCCGAAGAAGGAAGGATCATCCTAAAGGACGTGCATGAAGGAATATGTGGGCACCACGCGAGTAGAGAGCTATCGCGGCTAAGGTTTTCAGAGCAGGATTTTATTGGCTCACAACAATCGAGGATGCAAAGGAAATAGTGCGCACTTGCGACGCGTGTCAAAGATTTGCGGCAAGACCTCACTCACCAGCAGCGAAACTTATGCCAATCCCATTGTCAGCGGCAAGACCTTCGTGTTGATGCGGTCGATACCAACTCTTCGGCGCCGTACCTTCTCGTGAACTTTCTCGACAACTTGGTTCAGATCAAGTTTTGAGTGGAAGATCTGAAGCATTATATGGGCAAATCTGGCGCCAGCCACCAGTTGAGCTCTGACAAAGTGATGGATCCTGTGGGCATCCTTAAACTTCTCCATTAACTCGGGAAGAGTTTTTGGTTGAATATTCCGAGGAAACATAGAGTTATAAACCATAGAGAGGGTCTTGGTACAAAAGTCAAGATACCCGCGAATCTGAAGCGCGCGATCTTGAAATCTCACGATTTGGCGAGTTCGTTCAGGCGTGCCCCAAAAAGTCGACCCATGTTCACGTGCAAGCCGAAGAAGAACATTGGAACGAGCCTCGACACGTTCATCTTCAGTAGCAGTATCCAAAAAAGCACCTATTGTTTCTTACAACAGGTCAGTAGATAATAAGGAGGCAAGCAGCAAAGGAAAAAGAAGCGCGACAAAGATAATCAAACATACCCGCCATATCCAAGCTAGCATCTATTAGCATCTGGAGCATGGAATTTTCCCGAGACACAGCAGCAACAGCTTCAGCAACAGCAGAGTCCTTTTCAGCAATGGCAGTTTGAGCTTGATGGAGTGCAATTTTTTCTCTTTCAGAAGACTCTCGAGATTGTTCCATGAGTTTAAGCGATTGTTTCTTCGTGAACTGAAGTTGCTGTCGAAGTTCTTGCAAATCTTCCGACAAAGGTGTGCTTGAGGGACCTTCACGGAAATTGTCATCGGTTTCTACTTTCTTCGACAAGGAAGACGCAGGAGCAGCATTGGGAGAGCAAGGATTGGTCGAATAATTGTCAAATATTAACTGGAAAATAAAATCTTCGGATCAATGACAGTACCAAGAGGAATTTCATTGCTTCTAAAAAGTTTACACCACCATTACAAAAGAAATTTTCCTAAGGGACTAGCAGGATAATTGTCGCCAAGGGTAAAGTGACGACAATAGCAAAAGAAGTAAAGAAAGCAAAAAAAAATAGAAAAGACAGAGGCATGCAACTAGACCTCCGGCCTCGATGAACTAGGAGTCGAAGCTGGCTTGACCCCAAGATACGCCAGGACTTTCTTCGTGTTGGGTTTTGCCGCCTTGACCAAAGATCGTCACTTGAGTTGCTCAATTTGATCCGTGTCGCCAACTTTGGTCCAGTCAATAGTTTGTTGACTGTCAGCGACCAGGGCAACAGTGCTCTCAACGGCAACCTTCTGGTTTTCATGGCGCATCTTCAGCCCAAGATCTTCGGGAGGATTAAAGCACTTGGCTAGCTTAAGGAAAGTTGCGGGTGCCTCTTTCTTTGGGAAGAAATAGGGGAAGAGCCGCAACAGTCCTGCTTTAGCTTCGTCGATACCTTCACGTGCTTCCGTCCCGTGAAACTCGAGGAATGAAACAGCGTCAAGCAGAGGATCATTATCGGGATCTTCAAGCTCATATTCTTGAGCCGTTCTAGCTGAAACAATGAACATCCATTTAGCAACAAACGAGTAAAAGAAAGAAGATCCAAAAAATTTGAATTGGGGTAGATACTTACTGACAAAGCGACGATTTTGGGTCCTTATGCGCTTAAGGATGGCTTCTTCGCGAGCAGATTGAGCAGTTATATGTTCACTCAGCGAAGTTTCGGCATCGTGAAGTCTCTTCCGGAGATCTTCGACACCAGCAGCATCAGCCTTGGCCTTATCAGCCTCTGCTCGAGCACCAACAGCATCTGACTCAGCCTTTTTGCGAGCCTTTTCACTTTGCTCTAATTGTTGAGCAAGTGTGTTGGCACGTTCATTGGTTTCCGCCAGTTTTTCTACCAAGGAAGATAAATATAGTTAAAAATCTCGACAACAAAGGAGCAAAAGAAAAGAAGCAAAAGGAGTAAAGCATTACCTTCAGCTTTACTAGCATATTCACGATACCCGACAAATTGGGTACCGATGCGAAGAAGATCCTTTATCAAAGGCTGTTAAAAAAAAGGGGGATAGAAGGAAATGGCGGTATGAGAAAAATATAATGGCACATAGAAATCAACAAAGAAGACATAAACAATGACAAGGAAGTTAAGAACTCACATCCTCCAAGAGAGGGTTAGAGGAACTACTCAATTGGAGAGTAGGCTCTGGGATGATCTCCGTCCTCGCCCTTTTCGACAAAGGGGCTCGGGGGCTTGAAGGAGGAGTAGCAGTGTCGACGTTCTGTCGAGGAGGCGAAGTTTCTTCTCCTTCAACTGGCGTCTCCGAGGCGACTAATGTATGTGACGTACTCGTTCGAGCAGCCACATCAGCGGTTGGTACCTCTTCTTCCTCATCACTACAAGTAAAATGTCGACAATATAAACAGCAAGATAGACACGAATGTTCAAATACAAAAAAAAAGAGATAGAAAAAGAACTTACGAACTGATGAGGGTCCCGAGATACGGATCATAAGCTGTCTTCTGCGACGAAGGATCAGCTTCTTCGGGTTTTGAAGTCCCGGAATCTTCGACATCATCCCTCTTCCTTTTGTTCTTTGGAGAAACAGCAAGAGGAGGAGATTGGGCCGATGCAGTGCCTTCAGAGGCAGCGTCCTTTTCAGCAGATCCCGCAGATTTTCGAGAATCTGCGGGTTCATTCACAAAAGAGGGGGCCTCTTGGTTATCATCAGAGATAACGGCCCTTTCTTCGACTTCCCCACCTTCAGGAAGAGGAGGAAGTGAAACAAGATTTGGGTGGTCCTGTATAAAAAGAGGGAAGGATATCAGGAAGGAGCACACAATGCAAAAAGCAAGGCAATAAGAAATTACGCGACAATGTTTACCTTAGGAAGTGCATGGGCGGCGCCGTATGGTTTCACGCGACAAGAAGAAGGGATAGAATCTTTTTTGCTGAGGGAGGTGATTTTTCGGACAAGTTTTTCCAAGTCCTTCACCTCCAAATCTGTCGACAGCCGATCCACGTCTTCGTCGCCAGTATATTTCCAAAGAGGAAATTTGCGAGCTTGAAGAGGCTGAACTCTACTCTTAAGGAAATACACTATAATCTGGATACCTGACAATTCTTTGCCGCGAGTATTTTGCAACTCGCGGATGCGATTCATCAAGGCCTCAGTCGAAGCTCTTTCTTCTTCGGTAGCCTCTGCATCCCAAGAACGGCGACGAAGAATTCTTTCGTCACCATCGAACGGAGGGATGTTGTCCTCTGCGCATCCATGGTTTTCCTCACGAATGTACAACCACCTCTTACGCCACCCTTGAACGGAGTCAGGGAGTTTGACGTCGAAGTAATTGGCAGTGGAGCGGATAGAGATAACAACGCCGCCTATATTATAGGCGACATTGTGAGAGCCATTGCGGCGATAGAAGAAAATGCGCTTCCATAGCGCCCAATTGGGCGAGACGCCAAGGAAGGCTTCGCAGAGAGTAATGAAAATGGAAATATGGAGGATTGAGTTTGGCGTGAGGTGGTGAAGTTGAAGACCGTAGACAAAAAGCAATCCACGGAGAAAAGGATGAATGGGGGCGGATAAACCGCGGATGAGATGGTCGACAAAACTTACCCGGTACCCCATTGGAGGGGCTGGGTAGCTTTCTTCACTAGGGAAGCAAACCGCTTTGGGTTTCTTGGTGATCCCCAGCTTCTTCAGAAGATTCAGGTCCTGGTTCGTGACCTTGGACCTCTCCCACTCCACGGCTCCTAGATCCGCGGCGGCCATTGATGAATCAGGCGTGCTGTGGCGAGTGAGACGCGTGCGTGGTGGCATCAACAGTAGTGGACAAAGCAATGCTTGGGCGTGCGGAAGATCAAACAGAGTTGGGTGCAGGGGAAGTTTTTGCAGAGGGGAATAGATGTGCGGCGCAAGCGAAGGACTGGATCGAGGTTGAAGAAAGGTTTATATAGGATTCGGACAAAGCAGTGCACCGTTGGATGAAGAAATCGTGTGGTGAAAAAGGATCTCGTAGATACAAGGGTAAAAAGGTATTTTTACTGGGAAGGAATGGAACAGGCATTACCGTACGTGCGCCAGGAAAAGCGGAGGACGTGTGTCCCCCACTTGCACGACGTGTCAACGTGGTGGGAACAATGGACCCACAAGGCAGAAAAAATCCCAATTATTGATAGAGATGAAGAGAATTTGACAAAGGAAAATATGTCGACAAGAAAAATAAAAAGAGAATGGCGACAGTGGTAAATCATTTGAATACTTTTGGAGCCTTTGATCAAATACAAGTTTTTGCCCAAACGCTCGGGGGCTACTTTGGAAAAATAGAAAATTTCGAGTATGACAATATAGAAATGGCAAGAGCCTATGACCAAATCCAAAAATTTGTTCATAGCCTCGGGGGCTACTCCCATCGGGAGCGCTGGTCGCGCACCCGATAAATATAAAAATATCGTGAAGGATTATAAATATAGCGGCAAAGGATACTAATTTGTGGAGCCTACACCCAAGCACAAGTTCTTGGCTGTAGCCTCGGGGGCTACTCCCATCGGGAACGCTGTTCGCGTGCCCGATGAGTTTTATCAAAATAAGCAGAAGTGAGTATATTTCGAGTTACAAAGATAACTCTACATATACTCCCATCGGGAAGACAAAATAAGTCATCAAATATGACTCGATAAAATGTGCTATTCCAAAGGCGAAAAGCACTCGACAATATATTCTCGAACGCCAAAGTTGCGATCAATTTCTGAATGCCGCAAATTTGCGAAGGTAAGACCCCGGATCCGTTCTGCTGGGCGTGGCATCGCCAAAGACTGCGCTCTGCTACTTTTATCCGTATCAACGAGATACGAAGAAAAATCCTAACGGACGCGTTAGGTACCCGATAAATTTGACCGGGACTCGACGGAATGGTAAGACCTTAAGCGGCACCTGTCGAAGTTTACACCGGTATCCCGAGATCATGTCCAGGGACGTGATCTTGAAGTAGGTTTTTGCGGATTGCCACTAGAGCAGTTAACTAGTACCTGATCCGTCAGATGAACTAGCCCCAACTACCGTTATCCCTGTACAATATAGAATTTTATGTGAAGAAGCATAAATAAAAGCTCTCAAAAAAATATAAACAGATGAGATTTCCCTTAACTCTACGATTCAAGCAAAATCTCGGGGGCTACTGACATAGGCATCCCAAATGGGCCTGCCGAAGATAGTACCCGGAGTTTACTGAAGGCCCACTACCCGAAGAATAAGAAGATTCGAGAGTCCAAGATATATTAAGGAAAGCTAGAGTTGTAATAGGAAGAGTTATTTGTAATCCGGCGGGATGAGTTAGAAACCGTCCCGGACTGCGTAACTTGTACAAAACGAAACCCTCGGCTCCACCTCCTATATAAGGGGGAGTCGAGGGACAAAGAAAGGATCGAATCTACTGTCAACATAACCCTAGTTTTCATAATCGTCGAGTACTTTCCGCCTAAACCTTCGAGATCTACTTGCCCTCTACTTCTAGCAAAACCCTAGTCTACAATCTGTAGGCATTGACAAGTTAATCCTTTGTCACATGGTATATTAAATATCATATTGAATTATTTGATGATATTAAATCATTACTATGTTGGTATTAAATTGCATGAGGTGCATCACCTCATTTAAATCATTTTCCCAAATGATAATTATGAAGAAGTTGACCTTGGTCAACCTAGGTAATATATTATTAATTTAGGAAATTAAATCTTAACAAGATTCAATGAGAGGAAATTATTTCTCCCAAGAATTAAATAGAAACCCAAATTAATATTTGTATTGAGAGGAAATTATTTTTCTTAAGAAGAAAACAAAGTCAACCAACATAATAGTAATGTTGTGATGCTCGCTTAGCTTGTGTGACTCATGTGCTTAGTCTAGTGTTTAAGCTTTGTTTGGTGATTGTGTGTATCGTATTCGTTTTTAGACGCTAGTACCGAGGAGTATCAAGAGGAGGAGGAGGTCTACTTCCAAGGAGAAGAAGACCACTTTGATCAATACACCAACCAAGGCAAGCTAATATTCTTGCAAAGTGCAAAGCTCTACAAGAGCAAGGCACCCCACATTTTACTTTATGCTTAATGAGCCCATCCCAAGTTTTACTTACAAGCTTTTACTTACAAGCTTTATTGCTTTTGTTTTATCAAAATACTTTTTGATTCATGATTCACTTGGTCTAGAATAGAACAAGATCCTCAGAGTTAGCCTAGGGCAATCAAAGCTAGTTAGCACCCCTCATGACTAGTTGCTAGTGCTAACAAATAAAATTGACTACTCTAGATGGGAACATTGTGAAATGAAATGACATTGAATGATTTTGAAGGTGAATGTGCCTTGGATGACCTGAATGACATGATGAATTTGATAAAAACTGATGGTTGGGTTCGGATGCGATACCATTCCAATTTACAAGTACCCCCACAATACCTGATTATGGGTAGGGCTTAGCTGGAAGTTTATGTATCTTAGTATGGGTTCCCTCTAAACAACCGTCATAGGGGTTATGCCGAGGCTGCGTCCATTGAAAGTGAATTGATGTGAAATGACGTGAAATGAGGTGAATGTCCATCCCAAGCCCTGTGCAGTTCCCAGGCTGACGGTTTGTCTTCACTGGGAGGCCAAGCTCATGGGGAGAGGTGCCTATACTAGGGTATGTAAGTGAAAGGTTAGGGTTGATGATCCGCGTACTGAGTTACGATTATTTAGGGTTATCCCTGACGGATATAATCAAATGTTGTGGCACAAGTGTGCAACCTCTGCAGAGTGTAAATCTATTCGAATAGCCGTGTCCACGGTTACAGACGATTGGAAAGGACATACTGTTCCGTCGTCAGATCTTTTCTTGAAAAGGAATGTTGAATTGACATGGTGACTTAAATTGAATCACAACTGAGTTGTGGGAATGACACTAATATTCCCACTTGAGTTAGTTAGCACATGAAGAGTCCTTTATGAAATGCTTGTGAACTAAAATTGGCTTTATGCAAATAAACCTAGAGCTTAGCACCCCTTGACTAAAATTGATAAGTACTTACATTAGTATTAGTTTGCGAGTACTTTAAAAGTACTCACGGCTGTGTCCCTGGCTATTCAAATGGCCAGAATATGAAGAGGAGCAACAGTACGAAGATGACGGCCAGCAGGACGTCTACAATAACTAGGAGTTCTTCTAACGTCAAGCGTTGGCTTGTGGATTAGATAGTCCACTCCTATTACGCTTCCGCTACTTGTAATGTCCGTTGATCAATAGATCAACTATTATTGTAATATTGGATCATGTGATCTACTTTTGTAAGACGATGATGGTTTGTAATGAATGATGACTTATGATATCAACTGTTATGTCTCGCAACAACAATCTTCCTGGGATTGCAATGTATGGCATAATAGGCATCTGGACTTAAAAATCCGGGTGTTGACACAAATCAAGATAAGCACAAAGATAAAGGAAAAAACTTACTGACGAGGTGCCGATTTTGAGTGTCGAACCAATCTATTATGGCCTTCTCGCGCTCGATCTGTTGAGCAATCTTGCCGCTCAAAGCATTTTCAGCATTATTGAGCCGCTGGCGGAGGTCCTCAACAGTAGCAGCGCCATCTTCAGCCTTCTCGCGAGCTTTTTCACTAAGCTCCAGCTTAGCTGCAAGAGCATCAGCGTGTTCTTCGGCTTGGCGCAGTGCAACTGACAAAATAGTCAAGGACGAACATTCATTACCAGAAGACAAAAATAGGTGCGGCAAAAAAGAGAGTCATCAAAAACAAAGCGGCTTTACCTTTCAAGGCATCGGCTTCATCATGGAACCCATTAGATTGGGATCCAAGACTGATGAAGTGCTTCATCGGAGGCTGTTAAAAAGCAGAGTTGAAAAGAAATTCAGGAAAGGACAAATTTGCGTAAGGACAATAAAGATTGGCACAAAAGGAAAAAGCGACAAGTGGCATCCAAACGGCAAAGCAAGGGAAGACTTATGATGGCGTGTAACTCACACATTCGTTGGGAACCCCAAGAGGAAGGTATGATGCGCACAGGAGCAAGTTTTCCCTCAGAAAGAAGCCAAGGTTTATCGAACCAGGAGGAGCCAAGAAGCACGTTGAAGGTTGATGGTGGCGAAATGTGATGCGCGCAACACCAGGGATTCCGGCGCCAACGTGGAACCTGCACAACACAACCAAAGTACTTTGCCCCAACGAAACAGTGAGGTTGTCAATCTCACCGGCTTGTCTGTAACAAAGGATTAACCGTATTGTGTGGAAGATGATTGTTTGCGAAGTAAACGAGTAAAACAAGTATTGCAGTAGATTGTATGCTATGTAACGAATAGGACCGGGGTCCACAGTTCACTAGAGGTGTCTCTCCCATAAGATAAAAGCATGTTGGGTGAACAAATTACAGTCGGGCAATTGACAAATAGAAAAGGGCATAACAATGCATATACATGATATGATAAATATAGTGAGATTTAATCGGGGCATTATGACAAAGTACATAGACCGCTATCCAGACATGCATCTATGCCTAAAAAGTCCACCTTCGAGGTTATCATCCGAACCCCTTCCGGTATTAAGTTGCAAGCAACGAGACAATTGCATTAAGTATGGTGCGTAATGTAATCAACAACTACATCCTTAGACATAGCATCAATGTTTTATCCCTAGTGGCAACGAGCACATCCACAACCTTAGAACTTTCTATCACCGTCCCGCATTTAATGGAGGCATGAACCCACTATCGAGCATAAATACTCCCTCTTGGAGTTAAGAGAAAAAACTTGGCCGAGCCTCTACTAATAACGGAGAGCATGCAAGATCATAAACAACACATAGGTAATAGATTGATAATCACCATAACATAGTATTCTCTATCCATCGGATCCCGACAAACACAACATATAGTATTACGGATAGATGATCTTGATCATGTTAGGCAGCTCACAAGATCCAACAATGAAGCACAATTAGGAGAAGACGACCTTCTAGCTACTGCTATGGACCCATAGTCCAGGGGTGAACTACTCACTCATCACTCCGGAGGCGATCATGGCGATGAAGAGTCCTCCGGGAGGTGTGATACGTCCAATTTGCATCACTATTTTGTATCATAATTTGCTGTTATTCATTGATATATTTCATATTGGGACACAATACTTATGTTATTTCATCTATTTTGCATGTTTCATCATTATTGGAGGATCAAGCACCGGGGCCAGGATTCTGCTGGAAAAAGCACCGTCAGAACGCAATATTTCGGAAGATCAACTGTGGAAGGAAATTACACGTAAATTCCTATTTTTCCAGATGACGGAGGGAGCCAGAAGGGGGAGAAGAGGGGACCCGAGGTGGGCCCACCCCATAGGCCGGCGCGGCCCAAGGCCCGGCCGCGCCGCCCTATGAGGAGGGGGGCCCACAGCCCCTCTCGCCTCCTTTTCTTCGCGTACTCCTTCGTCCCGAAAACCTAAGCCACAGAGGGTACCTCACGATAGGGGTGGACACAAAGCTCAAAGCTCGATGCTCGGATCGGGCTCGACGAGGCTTGGCTCGGGCTCGACTCGGCTCGAAGAACGTACAAGCCAAGCCTAAATCTTCCAATCAAGGCTCGAGGCTCGACAAGCCCGCTCGACGAAGCTCGCAAGCCAGCTCGAAGGCTCGATGTAAAAAAGAAAATCGACAAAAGGTTTGATAAAAAATAAGAATTCACAATCATAACCAACCATTTAGCATGTATATATCCATAACATGGTCTGAAAATTCTCACGAAGTACCAATTACTTGTAGTCTGACCAATTATAAATCTCACAAAGTAGTACAAATCTCACATTAGTACAAATCTCACATAATCTGACCAATTATATTATAATAGTACAATTACCTAGCATGAAAATAATTGTATTTAGCACCAGCACTACATCTCCGAACCTCTCAGTGCCTCTCAATCTCTCACATTCATCTCACTGTTAAGGAGCAAGCAGCTGCACTACGCCTCTCACACGCTGGTAATGGAAAGCAGCCGCATCACGACACCCAATTATTTCTCTCCTGCACCTCGTCTAAGCTAGGAAAGAAGATACGGGCGCTTCGCATATAGCACACAAAGAAAAATCCGGACGAAGAGGAGCGGGCGAGCACCCGCTCCGTTCGCACACGGACGACGAGGATGCGGAGGGCTAGCAGACCGAATCCAATCGTATACGCGCGCCGCCGCTCGCAACTTAGAGGACCGGGAGGAGCAGACGGGGGTGGGACTGCAGGTGGCGGACTGGCGGCGAGACTGCAGATGACGGGCTAGCGGCGGAACCACATGTAGCAGGTTGGCGGGGGCCTGCTTCTATGGTGGAGGCCAGCGTTGATAGGGCATCAGGCGTCTATGGCGGCGGCCGACGCTAACCTTGGCGAGGAAGAGGAGAGGATAGTGACAGAGGAGACTGGCTGCCATGTAAGTTGGGCTGGGCTCGTGAGCCTTTCGAGCCGAGCCTCGAGCCGGTCGGGCCGAGCCATGAGCCTACTTTTCAAATCTTTTTTGGTGACAAGCCGAGCAAGGCTCGGCTCGAGTTTTGACGAGCCTGTCCGAGCCGAGCCACGAGCCGGCTTGGCTCGGCTCGATTCCACCCCTACCTCACGAAGAGTTACAGCCGCCTCTGCGGGGCGGAGAACACCAGAGAGAAAAGAGCTCTCCGGCGGGCAGGAATCCGCCGGGGAAATTCCCTCCCGGAGGGGGAAATCGACGCCATCGCCATCGTCATCGAGCTGGACATCATCTCCATCATCATCATCATCATCATCATCATCATCATCTCCACCATCTACACCGCCATCACCACCGCTGCACCTCGTCACCGCTGTAACTATTTGGGTTGGATCTTGATTGTTTGATAGGGGAAACTCTCCCGGTGTTAATCTCTACTTGTTATTGATGCTATTGAGTGAAACCTTTGAACCAAGGTTTATGTTCAGATTGTTATTCATCACCATATCACCTCTGATTGTATTCCATATGATGTCTCGTGAGTAGTTCGTTTAGTTCTTGAGGACATGGGTAAAGTCTAAATGCTAGTAGTGAATTATGGTTGAGTAATATTCAATGTTATGATATTTAAGTTGTGGTGTCATTCTTCTAGTGGTGTCGTGTGAACGTCGACTACACGATACTTCACCATTTATGGGCCTAGGGGAGTGCATCTTGTATTCGGTTGCTAATTGCGGGGTTGCCGGAGTGACGAAACCCGAGCCCCGTTAGTATATCGATGCAAGAGGGATCGCATGATCTCAGAGTTTAAGGCTGTGGTTAGATTTATCTTAAATACTTTCTTGTAGTTGCGGATGCTTGCAAGGGGTATAATCACAAGTATGTATTAGTCCTAGGAAGGGCGGTGCATTAGCATAGGTTCACCCACACAACACTTATCAAAACAATGAAGATTAATCAGCTACATGAAGCGAAAGCACTAGACTAAAATCCCCGTGTGTCCTCAAGAAAGTTTGGTCATTATAAGTAAACAAACCGGCTTGTCCTTTGTGCTAAAAAGGATTAGGCCACTCGCAGCAATTATTTCTCTCGCATTTTATTTACTTGTACTTTATTTATCTGCTACATCAAAACCCCCTGAAAACTTGTCTGTGAGCATTTACAGTGAATCCTTCATCGAAACTGCTTGTCAACACCTTCTGCTCCTCGTTGGGATCGAAATTCTTATTTATCGAAGATACTACGATACACCCCCTATACTTGTGGGTCATCAAGACTATTTTACGGCGCCGTTGTCGGGGAGTGAAGCGCTATTGCTAAGTGGAATTGGTAAGGAAAACCTTTACTCGTTTGTGCTGATTTTAATTCTGCTCGTTGCTATAAGTCATTATGGAGAGATCTTCTCTTCAATTTCTATTTGGGAAATCTACTACTACTGCAACGGTAGTGGATGAGGCGCCAGGTGAGGAAGTGATACCATATAAAATACCTATGAAAATTATTGAACGTGTTATGGATAACCGCTATGAAGGGGATGGAACTGTTCATCCTGGTGATCATTTACTGTTTTTGCATGAATTATGCGGGTTATTCAAATGTGCAGGTATTGCTATGAATGAAGTTAGAAAGAAGCTATTCACTATATCGATGTCTGGTAAAGCGGCGCACTGGTATAAATTGCTGAAGAATGGTGATTCTATTGATTGGGAGGACATTGTGCCTTTATTTTATTCTAAATTCTATCCTCCAAGTGAAATTCACAAAGATCGGAACCGCATATATAATTTCTGGCCTCATGATGGAGAAAGTATTGCCCAAGCTTGGGGGAGATTGAAGTCTTTAATGCTCAAATGCCCCATTCATGAGCTTCCTGGTAATGTTATTATTGATAATTTCTACGCAAGACTTTCTTTTCTAGACAAGACCTTGCTGGATACTTCTTGTTCTGGATCATTTACACGCAACAAAGAAGAGTTTAAAAGGGACCTTCTTGATCGGATCCAAGAAAATACTGAAGGATGGGAGAACGACAAACATAGAGAATCAGGTATAATTTATGATTATAAATGCATTGAAGCTTTTATGAATACTGATAAATTTCGTAATATGAGTGCTACATATGGTCTTGATTCTCAAGTTGCTACAAATCTTTACAAAGCTTTTGCCTCTCATTATGAATTGCCTAAGAAGAATTTTGATAAGTATCATGAACCGTATAAAGATAAAATTGATTCATCTATTAATAAATGTGTTGTAGTTGAAACTGCTGATCATGTTATTCCTGAAGCTTATATTGAAAAAACTCCTTTCCCTGCTAAAATGAAAGAGTATTCTGTTATATCTAGTGCGGTTAGTAAAAGTGAAAAGAAACCTATAGAACCCGAAGAACAAATTAAAATTGAACCTGCTGTTGCAATAGTTAAAGATCTTGTGACTGAAAATTTGGAGGATGGTCATATTATTTTCTGTGAAGATGCTTCTAATATTGTTTCACATCCTAATAAACCCAAACAAGTCAGTGTTCCTATGTTATCTGTTAGAATTGGTGATCATTGCTATTATGGTTTATGTGATATTGGTGCAAGTGTTAGTGCTATTCCTTATGAGCTTTACACGGAGATTATGCATGAAATTGGTTCTTGTGAACTTGAAGATATTGATGTGGTTATTCAGCTGGCTAATAGAGAAACTATTTCTCCAATTGGTATTGTTCGAGATGTGGAAGTTCTATGCGGTAAGATTAAATATCCTGCTGACTTTTTGGTACTTGGTTCTGCTTGCTAGTGATTATTGTCCTATCATTTTTGGTAGACCTTTTGTAAATACTTGTGGAGCTATTATAGATTGTAAGAAAGAGAAAATTTTGACTAGATTTGCTGGTGAACCTTATGAATTTAACTTTTCTAAATTTACCAAAACTCCTTATAAAGCTGACTTGCCTAGTAATGATTTTAAAATGGAGCAGGTGTGCATCTATTGTTCTTGTTCCTAATAATCCTTTGCAGCAACATTTGGAGAATAGCGAAAGTGAAGCTTTTAGGAAAGAAAGAGATGAGCTTGAGGAAATTTTTCTTCGCCAACCTATTCTCAAGCATGATTTACCGGTGGAAGATTTGGGTACAACACCGCCACCAAAGGAAGATCCTGTTTTTGATTTAAAGCCTTTACCTGATAATCTTAAATATGCTCATATTGATGATAAGAAAATATATCCTGTTATTATTAGTTCTAAGCTTTCAGAGATTGAGGAAGAAAGGTTATTGGAAATATTGAAGAAACATCGAGGTGCTATTGGCTACACTCTTGATGATTTGAAGGGGATTTCTCCTTCTATTTGCCAACATGCTATCAATATGGAAGATGATGCAAAGCCTGTTGTTGAACATCAGCGTCGTCTAATTCCGAAGATGAAGGAGGTGGTAAGGAATGAGGTATTAAAACTTCTTGAAGCTGGTATTATATATCCTATTGCTGATAGTAGATGGGTTAGTCCTGTGCATTGTGTTCCTAAGAAAGGAGGAATGACTGTTGTGCCTAACGATAATGATGAGCTCATCCCTCAAAGAGTAGTTGTAGGGTATAGAATGTGCATTGATTTTCGAAAAGTTAATAAAGTTACTGAGAAAGATCATTACCCATTACCCTTTATTGATCAAATGCTAGAAAGGTTATCTAAAAATACTCATTTTTGCTTTCTTGATGGTTATTCTGGGTTTTCACAAATTGCTGTTAAAGCTAAAGATCAGGAGAAAACCACGTTCACTTGTCCTTATGGAACTTATGCTTATAGGCGTATGCCTTTTGGTTTATGTAATGCTCCTGCTACTTTTCAAAGATGCATGTCTGCTATTTTTCATGGTTTTTGCGAGAGTATTGTAGAGGTGTTCATGGATGATTTTTTTGTCTATGGGAATTCTTTTGATAATTGCTTGCGAAACCTCGATAAAGTTTTGCAGAGATGTGAAGAAACTAACCTTGTTCTTAATTGGGAGAAATGCCACTTTATGGTTAATGAATGAATTGTATTGGGACATAAAATTTCCGAGAGAGGTATTGAAGTTGATAGAGCTAAAGTTGAAGCAATTGAGAAGATGCCCTATCCGAGGGATGTTAAAGGTATTCGTAGTATTCTTGGTCATGTCTGGGTTTTATAGGAGATTTATTAAAGATTTCTCTAAAATTTCAAAGCCTCTTACTAATCTTCTTCAAAAAGATGTACCTTTTGTTTTTGATGATGATTGTAAGGAAGCTTTTGAAACTCTAAAGAAAGCCTTAACAACTCGCTCCCGTAGTTGAACCTCCGATTGGAATCTCGCCTTTTGAAATTATGTGTGATGCTAGTGATTTTCTCTGTAGGCGCTTGTTCTTGGACAGCGAGTAGATAAAAAATTAAATGTTATTCATTATGCTAGTAAGACTCTTGATGCTGCTCAAAGAAATTATGCTACAACTGAAAAGGAATTGTTAGCTGTAGTCTTTGCTTGTGACAAGTTTAGACCCTATATTGTTGATTCAAAAGTTACGATTCATACTGATCATGTTGCAATTAGATACCTTATGACGAAGAAAGATGCTAAGCCAAGGCTTATTAGATGGGTACTTCTTTTGCAAGAATTTGATTTACATATTATAGATAGGAAAGGTGTTGATAATCCTGTTGCTGATAATTTGTCTAGATTGGAAAATATTGCTTATGATCCTGTTCCTGTTAATGATAGTTTTCCAAACGAACAATTGGCTGTAATAAAGGTGAGCTCGCGAGAGAGCCCTTGGTATGCTGATTATGCTAACTTTATTGTTTCGAAGTATTTGCCTCCAACCTTTTCAGCTCAGCAAAGGAGGAAATTCTTTTATGACTTGAGGCATTATTTTTGGGATAACCCACACTTATATAAAGAAGGAGTAGACGGTATTATGCGAAGATGTGTTCCTGAATATGAACAACAGGAGATATTGAGTAAATGCCATGGTAGTGTTTATGGAGGACATCACGCTGGAGATAGAACCGCACAAAAGGTTCTACAATCAGGTTTTTATTGGCCAACACTTTTCAAAGATGCAAGGAAGTTTATCTTATCTTGTGATGAATGTCAAAGAGTTGGTAATATCTCTAGACGCAATGAAATGCCTATGAATTATACTCTTGTTATTGAACCATTCGATTGTTGGGGATTCGACTTCATGGGTCCTTTCCCTTCTTCAGAAGGTAACACTCATATACTTGTCGCTGTTGATTATGTTACTAAATGGGTAGAAGCTATACCTACAAAGAGTGATGGTGGTGAGACCTCTATAAAAATGCTTGTAGATGTTATATTTCCTAGATTTGGAGTACCTAGATATATTATGACTGATGGAGGTTCTCATTTTATTCATGGAGGTTTTAGAAAAACTCTTGCTAAGTATGGTATTAATCATAGAATTGCTTCCGCTTATCACCCTCAAACTAGTGGTCAAGTAGAATTATCAAATAGAGAGATTAAATCTATTTTGGGAAAGACTCGTTAATAAATCTAGAAAGAATTGGGCTAGTAAATTGAAGGAAGCACTATGGGCTTATAGAACTGCTTATAAAAATCCCATGGGAATGTCACCTTATAAAATGGTTTATGGAAAAGCTTGTCATTTACCTCTAGAACTAGAGCACAAAGCTTATTGGGCTCGTTAGAGAACTAAATAAAGATCCGAAACTAGCTCGGTAATAAGAGGTTGCTGCAATTAAGTTCTCTAGATGAATGGAGAAGTGAAGCTTTTGAAAATGCTAAACTCTTTAAAGAAAAAGTTAAGAAATGGCATGATAGAAGGATTATCAAAAGAGAGTTTAATATTGGGGATAAAGTCCTTTTGTATCGGTCTCGTCTCAGATTCTTTGCAGGGAAATTACTCTCGAAGTGGGAAGGACCATATGTTGTTGAGGAGGTGTACCGTTCAGGATGAATTAAAATTAGCTCTCTCCAAGGCAATGCTACGCAAGTGGTGAATGGACAAAGACTCAAGCATTATATCTCGGGTGATTCTTATAATGTTGACGTTGATATTATTCAAGTGGAAACACCGAAAGCTTTCATCAAAGGACAAATTGACAGTCCGCCAGAACTCGACTTTGAATAGGTAACAGTACAGGTAATAAAAAATCCGCAATTTACTTTCCGAACAATATTTCTGCTGTTTTTGGAAAATATGAAAAATTACGGAATCGAAACGGAGTGGAAAAGACGCGCGAGGGCCCGTCACCATAGGCCGGCGCGGGCCCCACCCTGGCCGCGCCGACCTATGGGGACAGCCCCTCGGCGTCCCGTTTCCACTCGTTTTCGGCCTGGAACCTTCCTTTTGTTGTAAAAATATTTGCCATATAATCCCCCAGATCCCTGGAGGTCCGTATATCGTTTTCTCGTCGTGTTTTGTTTCGAGCTGTTTTCTGCCAGATTTGTTTTGATCTAGAGGCACCATGGTCTCCAACAACAAGGACAAGGGACCTTTGGAGGAAGATATTCAAGACCCGGAACTGAAGGAAGAAGACGCGAGTGAGGATGAGGAAGAAGTGGAGGAAGTTCCGCGAGTACACCAGCGTGCCACCATTGCAAGCATTGGCGTGATATCAAATCCATCCAACACCAAGAGGAGTGCACGAATCGCTACCGGAGGAGCAGTTCCACGTCATTACTTGGCTCCAAGGACATCTTCTCTGGGCAATTACAACCCTTTCCGCAACCTAATCTACGATCGTCAAACTGAAAGAACCCCCAAGGTAGTGTTGCCGAGTGGTTGGGATATAGATCGTTCTAACATTGCAGGAGAGATGAAATCTGAAGCTGAAGGATGGGGAAACAACTCTAGGAGTTGGGATTCACCACCTGACATGATTATGAGCCGCGTTGAGCACAATTCGGAACTGATTCGCAACCTCACCTATGAGATTGAAGATTTAAAGGAGCTTGTTAAGAAGCTTGTCGAGAAGAATCCATCTCCATCACCACCGAAGGAGTAATTCATCATCGGTATTGGCATCCCCTTGGTTTGTTCCAAGCTTGGGGAGTGCCGCGGTATCACATCATCACTACCTTTATCTTTTACTATCAAGTAGTGTCATATCATGAGTAGGGAAGTTATCATATGGAATAGTATGCAATGTGGAAGTATCTCTCTTAGTTGGTTATCTATGTATCCGTTGGTGTGAGTTATCGTTATGGAATATTAATGAGAAGTCTTATCATTTACTTTTTGCACACCTTATTTTAGTTTGCAATCTCCATTATATGATCACTCTTGACATTAGTATCGATATCACTTTGGGAGCAATTAGTAAATCTATTTGGTTTTGGCAAACTTAGCATTGGTCAATAGCAACAACATCTTGATGTTTAAATAGAAGAGAGAAATACATGTAGATATATTACTCTATTATCTCTATGTTAATGAGTTTAGTATTCTGGAGTTAAAATTGCTTGTGCTTATGAGAAAGATGCATGATTGTTTCTGTCATATGTATATTTGTTTGTTTCCCTCAACCTTTATGCTTGCTATCAAACCTTGCTAGCCAAAGACTTGTATTGAGAGGGAATGCTTCTCATACATCCATAACCTTAGACCAAACTCATGCCATTTGTGTCCACCATACCTACCTACTACATGGTATTTTCTGCCATTCCAAGTAAATACTTCATGTGCTACCTTTAAATAATTCAAACTATACTACTCCTTATTTGTGTCAATGTTTTATAGCTCATGAGGAAGTATGTGGTGTTTTATCTTTCAATCTTGTTGGGCGGACTTTCACCAATGGACTAGTGGCACATCCGCTTATCCAATAATTTTGCAATAAGAGCTGGCAACGGGGTTCCCAGCCCCAATTAATAACTCTCATTAATAATTCTCTTCACATGTTTTGCCCTGATTTATCAGTAAGCAACTTAATTTTGCAATAGACACTCCTCCATGGTATGTGAATGTTGGAAGGCACCCGAGGATTCGGTTAGCCATGGATTGAGAAAGCCAAGGTTGGGGGGAGTGTCATCCATAATAAAACTAAAATACATGTGTAAACAAAAGAGAAGAGCGATGATCTACCTTGCTGGTAGAGATGCCGTCCCTCATGGGAGCCACTCTTGGAAGGTTCGTTTGGCAAGGGGGTTAGAGTGCCCGCTACCATTCGTTGACAACAACAAACACCGCTCAAAATCTTACTTTTATGCTCTTTATATGATTTCAAAACTTGAAAAGCTCTAGCACATGATTTAATCCCTGCTTCCCTCTGCGAAGGGCTTATCTTTTACTTTTATGTTGAGTCAGTAAACCTATTTCCCTCTATCTCAAGCAAGCAATTGAGTTGTTGTGAACCAACCATTTATGCTATGATTTAGTTAATCATGTCTTTTATACTTTCTTGTTTAGTACAAATTTTATCTGAATGAATATGACTTTGAAGTTATCAATGATTATGAAGAGATTGTTATGATTGAATATGGAAGCCCAGCTATATAAATTCTAATATGAAAGCTTTGCTTAGAAGAGCAATCCGTTAGTAGTTCTCTGACCAAGAACAAAGTTTGCCATAACCATTTATGATTTCCTATGCACCTTTATTTGTGATCTCTCTTTACTTATTTCAAGTTGAGTTATATGAAGAGAATGTTTACTAGAATGTCTTGTGTGAATCAATATGATGCTTCTTGTCCGTATTTTATTTATCGACTCTTCACTCCATAAACATGTGGTCTTGTTTATCGAGCTCAGTTTCGCTTGGGGACAAGCGAGCTCTAAGCTTGGGGGAGTTGATACGTCCAATTTGCATCACTATTTTGTATCATAATTTGCTGTTATTCATTGATATATTTCATATTGGGACACAATACTTATGTTATTTCATCTATTTTGCATGTTTCATCATTATTGGAGGATCAACCACCGGGGCCAGGATTACTGCTGGAAAAAGCACCGTCGAACGCAATATTTCGGAAGATCAACTGTGGAAGGAAATTACACGTAAATTCCTATTTTTCCAGATGACGGAGGGAGCCAGAAGGGGGAGAAGAGGGGACCCGAGGTGGGCCCACCCCATAGGCCGGCGCGGCCCAAGGCCTGGCCGCGCCGCCCTATGAGGAGGGGGCCCACAGCCCCTCTCGCCTCCTTTTCTTCGCGTACTCCTTCGTCCCGAAAACCTAAGCCACAGAGGGTACCTCACGATAGGGGTGGACACAAAGCTCAAAGCTCGAGGCTCGGCTCGGGCTCGACGAGGCTTGGCTCGGGCTCGACTCGGCTCAAAGAACGTACAAGCCAAGCCTAAATCTTCCAATCAAGGCTCGAGGCTCGACAAGCCCGCTCGACGAAGCTCTCAAGCCAGCTCGAAGGCTCGATGTAAAAAAGAAAATTGACAAAAGGTTTGATAAAAAATAAGAATTCACAATCATAACCAACCATTTAGCATGTATATATCCATAACATGGTCTGAAAATTCTCACGAAGTACCAATTACTTGTAGTCTGACCAATTATAAATCTCACAAAGTAGTACAAATCTCACATTAGTACAAATCTCACATAATCTGACCAATTATATTTTAATAGTACAATTACCTAGCATGAAAATAATTGTATTTAGCACCAGCACTACATCTCCAAACCTCTCAGTGCCTCTCAATCTCTCACATTCATCTCACTGTTAAGGAGCAAGCAGCTGCACTACGCCTCTCACACGCTGGTAATGGAAAGCAGCCGCATCACGACACCCAATTATTTCTCTCCTGCACCTCGTCTAAGCTAGGAAAGAAGATACATGCGCTTCTGCATATAGCACACAAAGAAAAATCCAGACGAAGAGGAGCAGGCGAGCACCCTGCTCCGTTCTGCACACGGACGACAGGATGCGGAGGGCTAGCAGCCCGAATCCAATCGTATACGCGCGCCGCCGCTCGCAACTTAGAGGACCGGGAGGAGCAGACGGGGGTGGGACTGCAGGTGGCGGACTGGCGGCGAGACTGCAGATGACGGGCTAGCGGCGGACCCACATGTAGCAGGCTGGCGGGGGCCTGCTTCTATGGTGGAGGCCAGCGTTGATAGGGCATCAGGCGTCTATGGCGGCGGCCGACGCTAACCTTGGCAAGGAAGAGGAGAGGATAGTGACAGAGGAGACTGGCTGCCATGTAAGTTGGGCTGGGCTCGTGAGCCTTTCGAGCCGAGCCTCGAGCCGGTCGGGTCGAGCCATGAGCCTACTTTTCAGATCTTTTTTGGTGACAAGCCGAGCAAGGCTCGGCTCGAGTTTTGACGAGCCTGTCCGAGCCGAGCCACGAGCCGGCTTGGCTCGGCTCGATTCCACCCCTACCTCACGAAGAGTTACAACCGCCTCTACGGGGCGGAGAACACCAGAGAGAAAAGAGCTCTCCGGCGGGCAGGAATCCGCCGGGGAAATTCCCTCCCGGAGGGGGAAATCGACGCCATCGCCATCGTCATCGAGCTGGACATCATCTCCATCATCATCATCATCATCTCCACCATCTACACCGCCATCACCACCGCTGCACCTCGTCACCGCTGTAACTATTTGGGTTGGATCTTGATTGTTTGATAGGGGAAACTCTCCCGGTGTTAATCTCTACTTGTTATTGATGCTATTGAGTGAAACCTTTGAACCAAGGTTTATGTTCAGATTGTTATTCATCACCATATCACCTCTGATTGTATTCCATATGATGTCTCATGAGTAGTTCGTTTAGTTCTTGAGGACATGGGTAAAGTCTAAATGCTAGTAGTGAATTATGGTTGAGTAATATTCAATGTTATGATATTTAAGTTGTGGTGTCATTCTTCTAGTGGTGTCGTGTGAACGTCGACTACACGATACTTCACCATTTATGGGCCTAGGGGAGTGCATCTTGTATTCGGTTGCTAATTGCGGGGTTGCCGGAGTGACGTAAACCCGAGCCCCCGTTAGTATATCGATGCAAGAGGGATCGCGAGGATCTCGAGTTTAAGGCTGTGGTTAGATTTATCTTAATTACTTTCTTGTAGTTGCGGATGCTTGCAAGGGGTATAATCACAAGTATGTATTAGTCCTAGGAAGGGCGGTGCATTAGCATAGGTTCACCCACACAACACTTATCAAAACAATGAAGATTAATCAGCTACATGAAGCGAAAGCACTAGACTAAAATCCCCGTGTGTCCTCAAGAACGTTTGGTCATTATAAGTAAACAAACCGGCTTGTCCTTTGTGCTAAAAAGGATTGGGCCACTCGCAGCAATTATTTCTCTCGCATTTTATTTACTTGTACTTTATTTATCTGCTACATCAAAACCCCCTGAAAACTTGTCTGTGAGCATTTACAGTGAATCCTTCATCGAAACTGCTTGTCAACACCTTCTGCTCCTCGTTGGGATCGACATTCTTACTTATCGAAGATACTACGATACACCCCCTATACTTGTGGGTCATCAAGGTGATTCCCCTCTCCGGCAGGGTGCCGGAGGCGATCTCCTGAATCCCCCGAGATGGGATTGGCGGTGGCGGCGTCTCAGTAAGGTTTTCCGTATCGTGGCTCTCGGTACAGAGGGTTTCGCGACGAAGACTTTAAGTAGGCGGAAGGGCAACGCGGGGGGCCACACGAGGGCCCTACACGCTAGGGCCGCACGGCCAAGGCCTGGGCCGCGCCGCCCTAGTGTGGCGGCGCCTCGTGGCCCCACTTCCTTTCCCCCTCGGTCTTCTGGAAGCTTCGTGCAAAAATAGGACCCCGGGCGTTGATTTCGTCCAATTCCGAGAATATTTCTTTACTAGGATTTCTGAAACCAAAAACAGCAGAAAACAAGAAGCGGCTCTTCGGCATCTTGTTAATAGGTTAGTGCCGGAAAATGCGTAAATACGACATATAATGTGTATAAAACATGTAGATATCATCAATAATGTAGCATGGAACATAAGAAATTATCGATACGTCGGAGACGTATCAGCATCCCCAAGCTTAGTTCTGCTCGTCCCGAGCAGGGTAAACGATAACAAGGATAATTTCTGGAGTGACATGCCATCATAACCTTGATCATACTATTGTAAACATATGTAATGAATGCAGCGATCAAAACAATGGTAATGACATGAGAAAACAAATGAATCATAAAGCAAAGACTTTTCATGAATAGCACTTCAAGACAAGCATCAATAAGTCTTGCATAAGAGTTAACTCATAAAGCAATAAATCAAAGTAAAGGTATTGAAGCAACACAAAGGAAGATTAAGTTTCAACGGTTGCTTTCAACTTATAACATGTATATCTCATGGATAGTGTCAATGTAAAGTAATATAACAAGTGCAGTATGCAAGTATGTAGGAATCAATGCACAGTTCACTCAAGTGTTTGCTTCTTAAGGTGGAGAGAGATAGGTAAACTGACTCAACAATAAAAGTAAAAGAAAGGTCCTTCAAAGAGGAAATCATCGATTGCTATATTTGTGCTAGAGATTTTATTTTGAAAACATGAAACAATTTTGTCAACGGTAGTAATAAAGCATATGAGTTATGTAAATTATATCTTACAAGTTGCAAGCCTCATGCATAGTATACTAATAGTGCCCGCACCTTGTCCTAATCAGCTTGGACTACCGGATCATCGCAATACACATGTTTCAACCAAGTGTCACAAAGGGGTACCTCCATGCCGCCTGTACAAAGGTCTAAGGAGAAAGCTCGCATTTTGGATTTCTCGCTTTTGATTATTCTCAACTTAGACATCCATACCGGGACAACATGGACAACGAGATAATGGACTCCTCTTTAATGCATAAGCATGTGGCAACGAGTTAATGTTCTCATATGAGATTGAGGATATATGTCCAAAACTGAAACTTCCACCATGATTCATGGCTTTAGTTAGCGGCCCAATGTTCTTCTCTAACAATATGCATGCTCCAACCATTAAGGTGGTAGATCTCTCTTACTTCAGACAAGACGGACATGCATAGCAACTCACATGATATTCAACAAAGAGTAGTTGATGGCGTCCCCAAAAGCATGGTTATCGCACAACAAGCAACTTAATCTATACCTAATAATAAAGGAGCTAACGTTTCCGTGGTTTGGTCCGTCTTTGTGCGCTTTCGTCCGCTTCATAAGGCGCTTTCGTACGTCCGTCAGTCCTACCATCGCGTGAGTCCTGTTCGCTCCGGTTTCTAATTGATGTATGTGCCAAGTCGTGGTCGGTTCAGTTTCCTAATTGTCGGTAATAATAACCCTGAACACGATCGAGTTCTATTTCCTACAGGGCTCCTCCCTTCCGCCTGACCGCGCGCCTCCCATGAACCAAACCCTAAACTAGATCGTGCGGCTGCACTGGTGTCCTAGGCTCCTGGCTACGTCAGCCAGGAGAGGCGAGGAGAGCATCGCGAGGCGCTGTGGTGTTGTTCATCGCCGCCCGAGGCTGCGTAACCGGCGGCCACCGTGGCAGTGCGCTGCACCGTTGGCCAGCACGAGAGACTACCGAACCAGAAGTGGATGTGTACGACGACGGCACGCGTGCAGGAAAGGCGGGCAGTCTCATCGGCAGGAACTCATCTAGAATCGTGGAAAAGCTTTGCCTGACAGCATGAACGCAAGGAAGTGGCCATGGTGGCCCAAATTCTTCTAGCGCGAGCTCAGGGCGCACCATATGTGGAAGTCGGGGGCTTGGAAACGCCGGCGTGGCTACTGGCTACCGGCGCGGGCTCAGGGTCGCGATCTCAGCAGTCTTTGGCGAATCCCCGATCTGATACATCGATCATGCAGCCCATCTGCTCGAATCCCGCTCTGTAGTTTGCGGGTAGGAATTTGGGGGAGTTCAGATTAATGAGACAATGCGCATCTGCACGATTCCCGCTCCCTACCAGACGAGAAGGCGAGAAGCCGTTTCCGTGGAGCTATCAGGCAGCCCTAGACGCCCCCGCCTCAGATGTCATCGGCACCGTAGCTTTGAGTTGCAAAAAACCGAGACCGTGTTGCTCATGCTGCCGACTTCGACGAGACATTGCGATCACCTGAAGCGTCCAATCTCGTCGGCCGTTCTGTGCTCGACATTGCCGTCTCGCGGTTATGTCACCTGCTCTGAAAGTTCAATCTCCCCTTTTGCCGAAACTTGGCCAGTTGGTGTTGCACGCATCTCATCCTTCCGCCTGGGCTTGAAATTATTGTGTCGCCGTTGAATTCGCTGAAGTACTTCCACAAATCTTTTACTTCCTTCCTCGCTCCCCCACATAGGAAAAGGCCGATCCGCTAAGATCTCGCCAACAGGAAGCAACGGAAATCAGGAGGACAAAAGTGACTCAAGCTTATTCAGAATCAGCTACGCCTGGGTATTCTTTTGAAGATCCTTGATTTCTCGTCTCATCGCCGCTCACGATGATGCCCAGTATGACTAAATCTTTGTCAAAGCTATTAACTGTTTGATTTATTTCTTGAGCTCCATGATTAGGCACTGCAGAAGTAATCTTAAATTCAGGATGAGTTATTGGATGCACTGAAGTTGGGTGGATCTGTGGAAGAGTACATCCGTCTTCTACTTACAGAATAAAAGCTCATACTCTTCAAATTCAGTCTCTCTGTCAACCAATGTTCTTATGTTGAAGAATGGAGAGGTTTTTTCACTTCACCGGAATTTCATAGGATGTTTTCGTTGTAGCATTAGCATATTAGCAGTTTGGTTTTTTACCTACAAGAAGTTCCATGTTTTTAGGTTTATTACAAGCTACAGAATTGCGAGGTTAAAGCACATGATCATTAAACGTGATCTGGCATGTTTTACTATGCATTCACCAACAAATTGCTTGCACGCTTTATTTATTTATACTACTCTGAAGTCTTTTAAACATATTTTTTAATCTTGATCAGGTACACTTCATGATAAAAAAAAAGCCATGGTATATTTTCTAAGTATTTACAACGTTTTAGAAACTATTATTATGTTGGTGCATGAATCTTAGGACTGTAGAACGAAGAGATATATGCTATTTAATTTATTTTTTTAGACAAATGCTTAGAATCATTTTCTTCTGTTCTGAAGTATTTTCATAGTCGATTACAAAATACATTACTATATTAATCAATTAGCTATAATGATTCATACTTCATGATGTGCTTGAAACGAACTCTTAGCCCGTATTATTCCGTTGCAACGCACGGGCAATTTTCCTAGTAAGAGATAAAGTGCATAAGTACATATTCAATACCACAATAGTTTTTAAGGCTATTTTGTCCCATGAGCTATATATTGCAAAGGTGAATGATGGAATTTTAAAGGTAGCACTCAAGCAATTTACTTTTGAATGGCGGAGAAATACCATGTAGTAGGTAGGTATGGTGGACACAATGGCATAGTGGTTGGCTCAAAGATTTTGGATGCATGCGAAGTATTCCCTCTCGATACAAGGTTTAGGCTAGCAAGGTTATTTGAAGCAAACTCAAGGATGAACCAGTGCAACAAAACTCACATAAAAGACATATTGTAAACATTATAAGACTCTACACCGTCTTCCTGGTTGTTCAAAACTCAATACTAGAAATTATCTAGACCTTAGAGAGACCAAACACTAGTGCAAACATGACCTTTTGCACCGGTTTTTAAAGGCCATATGCACCGGATGGCCAACCGGTGCAAACCATCCGGTGCAAAAGGCCCCCCCTTTTGCACCGGTTGGATTACGAACCGGTGCTAAAGGGGTCTCCACGTGGCCGGCTGTGGGGCGCTCGGCGGGGAAGCTTTTGCACCGGTTCGTAATACGAACCGGTGCAAAAGGGTTGGGCCGCGGCAGCGTTTTAGTGCAATTCCCTGCCGCGGCAGTCTGCCGCGGCAGGGAATTGCACTAAAACGCTGCCGCGGCAGAGACTCTGCCCCATTCGAAACACGGTATAATATTAATGCAGACAATTCAAATATATATATATATATATATATAGGAAACCATTATATTACATATATCAATCAAAGTGACACACGTTCATGCATATATATATGTCTACATCAACTTTGATACTGGATGTCGGCCACATAGTGTTCTCCGTCTGGAGCTAAGACTTGCTCAACTAAGAATCCCGCCAGCTCTTCTTGAATTGCTCGTACACGCTCGGTTGCTAGAAGACCGTCCCGCAACCGTTCGATCTAATCATTTGAAGAAGGTACGGTGGTCAATATATATGTGTGTGTATGTGAATGAAACAGAAGGTGATAAAATAAAGCCATGAATGTTGTTTACTTACATCAAGTTGTTCCAAAATGTCCCTCTTATGGTGGGTATTCTGGCGGATGAACTCGCAAACGTAATACCCGCATAAATTATTCCCGTCCTCCTGCCTCAAGCACTTTACGAGAACAAAATTCAATCAAAATAATATATATATATAATCAAGGATGATAATAATGGTATTGAAACTAGAATCATCAAAGAGATGCGCGGCGTAGCCGTATTACTTACCGGTACATGTTTTATTCGAAGTTCTTTATTCTTTAAACCCGGAGACTTGTTGGTGAACCGTTTCCAAGCCTTGAGGAGGATATCAGCCATGTCCCCCCACGCCTCAAGGGGTTTACTCTTCGAGTCCATGACTTCTACTATCCCGGTGTCGGGTTCAATGACTAGCAGGATATAGTGAAACCCGCGGACACACATATATATGCATAACTCATCAATTACACTTAACACATGGAGTAAGCGAAAAAGATTTAATGTGTGAAGACAGTAACACTCACGAGAAGTTGTAAGGAAATAGTATTGCCCTTTTGTATGAGTTTTTCCTTAAGACATATACCAAGTTATTCTCTGTGTCCCTGGGAGAGTTGTGGACAGTATACCCATTCACGGTATATGGGTCAACGAACCCAAGATCATAGATTTGCCCCTTGCGGCATTCGCGGATCTTCATTCTGCATAATACAATGAGAGTATGGTTATATGCATGCAATGGACGAGCCGCGGTAGAGACTTAATTATATAAATAATACTTACAGACAGTAGGCACTCAGCAGAGATTTGTCAAGGGCGTCTTGGTTGAATAACTGAAATAATTCACAAAATTCGATGTTCATCACGTCATTTCGCCCGTAGTGCTCATCTGTGATTGCCACCATGATCCAGTTCTTACCATCCTTACATTTTTCCATGTACCAATTATGCGGTCTTCGCGAGTTGCGTTGATAGATTAGGCAACTCCTCGGCTCGACAAGAGGTTGCCCGTACTTGTACCGGTATGCTATTTGGACATCATCACCCGTACTTGTAAGGAATTCTGCATCGATGCGGCTCAAGTACTCGGGAATACTCATACCGACCGCATCTGCCTCATCTTTGTATAGTCTTACCATCTCCGGATCAAAGCACGCCGTGACATCGGGATACACTTGGAGCGGGGGCACGAGTTTTTCTGGTTTCCAAGCTGGGGAACTGGTTTCCCTTCTACCTTACTTTTTTCCCACCGATCTCTTGCCGACACATTTGACTTGCGAATAGACCGGTCATAGTTCGATGAAAGACTTGGCTCAGGTTGATGAAGGTTCTTCAGCAGTTTCAACTTCTTTTCCAGAGATATAGCTGGCTCCGGCTCAAGCTGGGGCTTTTTCAATTTCAACATTTGTTGCTTGTGTTTTTCAGCTACGATATTGGCATTTTCCTCAACTGTATAGTCATAAGGTCTCTTGGGAGGAACCTTAGGCACTCTTGGGAGGGGCTCTTGTTTGCGTCTCGGTGATCTGTTACGACTCAGCTGTGTCGTAGCGGACCGCCTAATTTTGCTCTTAGACTTGGGCTGCGGCGGCGAGAAGGCTCACGCGGCGGCGGAGAAGGCTCACGCGGCGGCGGAGAAGGCTCACGCGTCGGCGGGGAAGGCTCACGCGCCGGCGGGGAAGGCTCACGCACCGGAGACGGCCGCATCGGTGGAGAATGCTGCCTCGGTGGAGACCTTGTTGGCGCCTTCCAACCCGGAATCACAATGAATTCTTTTCGCCATAGAACCGTAGTGTTCTTGGCTTCTCCCAGCTCTAGCAAATCCCCTTCACCGGCTGGGTGGTCAAGCCTCGGCGGCCCATACCCATCCATAACTTGATCCACCCCGGCAACAGCGTAGCCGGGTGGAACCGGCTTGAAGTGGTATCTTTGATCGGGTATCGGCGGTAAGACATAGCCGACCGCCGCCTTGAGCGTTAAGTAGCCCATCGTTTGGAAATGTAGCTCACAAGGTGTAGACTCTGTGATAAAGTCCACGGGGTAGAGATCAAGATCCATCTGCGGTTCCACAGGGGAGGGAGGAGCCATCGCGGATCCACATGTGCATCATCACCAGTGCAGCTCCGTGGAAGCCACGCTGCTTTTCCGCCGAGATCCCTGGCCGGTAGCATCGAATGCAACTTCTTCTATCTCGCGGATTAGGTTGAGGTTGGGTGATCGTGGTCGAGCCCGACATTATCATCCTCACTTGCTCCTCTAGCTTAGCAACGCGTTCGTGAACCACATCCTTTTGCCTTGACGGCTTCTATCGGGATATTTCTTCGTTTCTGCAGGAAACCCAATACACCACGGCTTGCCACCTGATGTGGTTCGTGTTCGTCCTGAGTGTTCAGGATTCCCAAGGACGCGTGTGAGCTGGTCCTTCTCTCTTTCGGGACGGAACTTCCCCTCTTCAACTTCCTTTGCAACATTTCTAAAGGCTTCGATGGGAAGTGGGTTTTCCTTATGTCTTTGTGTATATATGCATAACCCTTGTGCGTCCAACGTGCCCCCATGCGCGTAAAACCAATCCCTTGACCGCTGGTTCCATTTCAGTACCTCTGGCTGGATCCCCTTTTAATTAGCTCGTTCTCCCATTTCTCCCACTTAGGTCTGCCAAGCATTGTAGCCTCCTCGCCCCATGGTATGGAAGTACATCTTATTAGAAGCATTTTTCGTATTGGTGTCAGACCTTTTCTTTGCCTTGTCCGATTTCTTTAACTTCACAAATTCCTCCCAGTGGTCTTTTATCTTCTCATAGGGGCCTTTGAAATCAGGAGTCTTCCCTTTCTTGACAAAGAAGCTGTCCAATTTCTTCTTGTAGTCGTTGAACTCGTACTGCCATCTTCTTAAGAGCCCACTTCTTAACTCTTCGCCGTACGCTATTCAGCTCGGGATCCTCGGGGTCCGGCTCTGTCATTCTCACTATCGTAGTCGGTTGGCTCCGGAAAGATGAAATTTATCAGCAGACTTCCTAAACATCACACTTTTTAATCTCGTGTCGACATAAGTAACTCCTTCGCCCCCCTTTACAGGTTTCTTCCATTCTTGAGTGGTGATCGGGACGGTGTCCCTAACAACAACTCCACATTGACTTACAAACTTTTTGCGAAATTCTTGGGAGAAATCGGTTCGCCATCTATCGCGATTTCCGTGATGGTGCACCTTTCATGGTCTTCCATCTTTCTGGCCGCGCCTCGTTTAGTTCCGCCGATAGAGTTTGTTGATCGGGAGGTCTAAAAGAAGAAACAACGTTAATACATGTATATGCACAAATCTGGAGGCTTGGTTAATTAATATATATACACCTCGGCGGCGTCGTGAGCTTCTCCCTCGCAGTCGTCACCTTCTCCCTCACCGGAGCCGTCTCCACGGTTGTCTTGTTCATCTTCCTCACCGGAGGCGTCTCCACGGGTTCGCTCGTCTCCCTCGCCGGATTGGTTTAGGTAAAGAGAGGTGATATCCTCATCATCACGGATAATCTCCTCGACCATGTATTCTTTTTCTAGGTCTCGTTCCATAGTTTCTGCAAAGACTTACAAGTTATTCTAATTCTATAAACACAACGAAGCAGTAATTAACTAAGATAATGATATAAATAAATAATCAAATATTAGAGTTACACATATATATATAAGTGCAAATAAAGGATAATGCTGAATACATAATCAAAGATCTGAGTTACACATATAGCTCGATCGGTCCCTAATACATCACACTACAAGCTCTCAACGGCGCCGACCGGGTCCCGAGCCGCGCCGGGTGAACACCCAAAGCCACGGAACGAGTAACGGGAGCATAGCTAACATGAGATCCCTGCATAACCGACCATCCGGTCCTATACATGGTGTCTAACGCATACATGTAACGGCGAACATGCTCATCCTCCGCCGCAATGCGCCGAGCTACCACCTCCGGCGGGGCCGGCTCCTCCGAAACGAACGTGGCCCATAAGACCTCCACCGGAGAATATCCGGGTCGACGACGGGACCCGGATTCCGCACCAAGGTGCGCGCCCCGGAAGATAACACCTCCCGAGTGCCACCCCGGCGGAGCCCGGTCCCGAACTTCCCCCAACCGCCGCAACTCCTCTAAAATTGTCCTAGCTCCAGGACGCGGCGGGCGCGGCATCGTATGCAAACTAATATTGAATTTGAATAAATTACTTATGAATATATATATATCTTAGTAACAAATACTACTATTTTTAAATTTGTCTAACATATATTTTGTCTAACATATATTTTCTAACTACAATTTTCTAACATTTTTATCTAACATATTATAAATTATAAATTCTAAATTTCTAAATTTCACTACTATTTCTAAGATTCTAAGATTTATCTAACATATTCTAAATTCTAAATTTCTATATTTCACTACAATTTTGTAACATTTTTATCTAACATATTCTATATTCTAAATTCTAACAAATATTTTCTAACTACAATTTGTCTAACATATATTTTCTAACATATATTTTCTAACATATATTTTCTAACTACAATTTTCTAACTACAATTTTCTAACATATATTTTCTAACTACAATTTTCTAACATATATTTTCTAACTACAATTTTCTAACTACAATTTTCTATATCTTAGTAAAAAAATTTGTCTAACATATACTACCTCCGTTTCAAGGAATAAGGCGCACGCGTATTCCAAGACGAACTTTGACCATAAAAATTAAGCAAAAAAATCTTAATTATATTATGTAAAATTAGTATCGTTGAATTCGTATTGAAGAGAACTGTTTAATGATACTAATTTCATACAATTTTTTTTTATCTATTTGAAGTAATTCTTGGTCAAACAAAAAGCTCGTAAAACGAGGGCGCCTTATTCCTTGAAACGGAGGTAGTATTTTCTAACTACAATTTTCTAACATTTTTATCTAACATATTATAAATTCTATATTCTAAATTCTAACAAATATTTTCTAACTACAATTTTCTAAATAGATCTAACTAAAATTTATCTAACTTATATTTCTAAATTTAACTACTAAATTTTCTAACTAATTAAAACAAAAAAATAAAAAAAAAAGGAAAAGACGGCCGGGGCTCACCTGTAGCCGCGGCTGCCGGCCGAAGCGGGGCGGCGGTTGGCGGCGCGGGCGGGGGCGGCGGCGCGGGCGCGGCGGCGCGCGGCGGCGCGCGGGCGGCGGCGCGGCGCGCGGCGCGCGGGCCGGGCGGGGGCGGCGCAGGCGCGCGCGGCGCGCGCGGGCGCGGACGCGGAGGAGAGGCGGCGGCGCGGTCGGCGGCGGCGCGGGCGGGCGGGGGAGGCGGCGGCGCGGTCGGCGGCGGCGCGGGCGCGCGGGGAGGCGCGGTCGAGCGGCGGCGCGCGGCGGGCGAGACTCTGGCGAGTCTCCCCTCTAATTTGGTCCTCGCGCGAATGGAGAAGAAAGGGCGCGCGCGGAATTTATGCACAGGGCCTTTTGCACCGGTTGTTGGCTCGAACCGGTGCAAAGACCCTTTGCACCGGTTCGAGCCAACAACCGGTGCAAAAGGTCCCTTTTTTCACTGCCTTTTGTATTTTCCCGCCATTTATTTTTCGTGTTTCGCGTGGGATAGGTTCCGCCACGACGCGCGCGTGGTAGGTTCCTGTCAAACGACGCCGCGCGGGATATTTTCCCGCCACGACGCGAGGGATGTTTTCCCTCCACGACGCAAGCGGCGCGTGGTATATTTTCCCGCCACGACGCAAACGGCGCGGGATATTTTCCTGCCACGGCGCCGCGCGGGATATTTTCCCTCTATAAATAGTACGTCCCCGTCTCTCCCACTTCGATCATCCCCAAACCCTAGGCCATTGCACAATGCCCCCAAAGCCGCACCCGCCGCCGGTGGAGGTGGACCCGCAGCTCACGGAGATAGAGGAGTGGGAGGAGCTGCAGCGGCAGGAGGCGGCAGCAAGGAGGGCAGCGAGAGGATGAGGTGGACCCGCAGCTTGCAGAGATAGAGGAGTGGGAGAAGGCGGCGCTAGCGGCTACCATAGAAGCATTTGAGAGGCAGAGTCTCCAGGAGCTGCATAAGCGGCCGCGTGTGGCGGATCTGGATAGTGAGGAGATGTATAAGCTTTGCCCGAGTAACTCTTCCCGCAAGTCCCGCTCGGAAGCTGCTAGTATATATACACCCAACAACCAGTACTTCAGGGTAATTAAAGAGGGCTTCCGGGAGCTTCTCGAAGGAAAGAGCATTTAGTTCAAACGACCAATGTTACCGATACATATCACAACAAACGCTTCACAATATGAGCTCATCAAGGTACAGGATAATAATTAATACATTATGATCGCTTCGACCGTAACCATGGAGTATCTTCAGCATTTAACGCGATGGTTGGATCAATGTTCACTCTGAAGGGCGGAATTTCAGCAAACTTATTATAATCCTTCGACATGTCTGTCTTGTCCTCGACTCCCACGATGGTTCTTTTCCCTGAAAGAACTATGTGACGCTTTGGCTCATCGGATGAGCTCGTTTCCTTATGTTTTCTTTTCTTCGGTCTGGAGGACATGGCCTTCACATAGAAAACCTGAGCCACATCATTGGCTAGGACGAATGGTTCGTCTCTGTAACCAAGATTGTTGAGATCCACTGTTGTTATTCCGTACAGCTGGTCTACCTTTACCCCTTTTCCATCAAGCTTGAACCATTTGCACCGAAAAAAAGGGATCTTAAAATAAGGTCCATAGTCAAGTTTCCATATCTCCTCTATGTAACCATAATATGTGTCCTTTTCCCCACTGTTAGTGTTTGTTGCATCAATGCGGACACCACTGTTTTGGTTGGTGCTCTTTTTATCTTGGGCGAACGTGTAGAAGGTATTTCCATTTATCTCGTACCCCTGGAAAGTCGAGTATAGTCGAAGATGGTGACCCGGCCAACAAGTACAATTGATCATCAATGGCGTTGTTATTCATGAGATGTGTTCGGAGCCAACCGCCGAATGTCCGCATATGTTTATGTGTAATCCGAGTCTTCGATCTGCCCCGGATATTCGGAGCGTACAATATTCTTGTGATCGATGATATACGGGGCCACCAAGGTGGAACTTTGTAGAACTGTGTAGTGTGCTTGAGTGAAAGAAATGCCGTCCCTACATATCATTGATTTCCTTCCTAGCGTGCCTTTTCCACTTAGTCGCCCCTCATGTCGCGATTCGGGAACACCAATCGACTTAAGGTCGGGAATAAAGTCAACACGGAACTCGATGACCTCCTCTGTTCCATAGCCCTTGGAGATGCTTCCTTCGGCCTAGCACGGTTATGAACATATTTCTTTAAGACCCCCATGAACCTCTCGAAGGGGAACATATTGTGTAGAAAGACAGGACCGAGGATGGCAATCTCTTCGACAAGGTGAACCGGGAGATGTGTCATAATATTGAAGAAAGATGGTGGAAACACCAACTCAAAGCTAACAAGACATTGCACCACATCCTTCTGTAACCTTGGAAGACTAGCTGGATCGATTACCTTCTGAGATATTGCATTAAGGAATGCACATAGCTTCACAATGGGTATTCGAACATTTTCCGGCAGAAGCCCCCTCAGTGCAACCGGAAGCAGCTGCGTCATAATAATGTGGCAGTCATGCGACTTCAGGTTTTGGAATTTTTTCTCCGCCATATTTATAATTCCCTTTATATTTGATGAGAATCCAGACGGCACCTTGATACTGTAAAGGACTTCAAAAAAGATTTCCTTCTCTGCTTTGGTAAGAGCGTAGCTGCCGGGACTTAAGCGACTCCCTGTATCCAGTCTTGTAATCTTGTTCTTGCTTGTTCTTTGGGACTTTCATACGATACTGGTCCTCCCTTGCTTCTGGTGTATCTTTTGTCTGCCCATACACGCCTAAGAAGCCTAGCAGGTTCACGCAAAGATTCTTCGTCACATGCATCACGTCGATTGAAGAGCGGACCTCTAGGACTTTCCAATAGGGTAGATCCCAAAATATAGATTTTTTCTTCCACATGGGTGCGTGTCCGGTAACAACCTCTTTGGGAACAGATTTTTTCTTCGAAGCCTTTTTTTTGGGAACAGATTGGCCGCCAGGACCCTTTCCAAATATTACTTTTATGTCCTTGACCATATCAAGTAAAGCATCACTCGTACGGAGTTCGAGGCTTCTCCCGTGATCTGCCTCACCTCCGAAATGATTGCCTTTCTTTCGACGGGGTGCCTCTTTGGAAGAAATCGACGATGCCCCGGGTACACAACCTTCTTACATTTCTTCAAATAAGCACCTTCGGTCTCATCTAAGCAGTGCGTGCATGCATTGTATCCCTTGTTTGTCTGTCCTGAAAGGTTACTAAGAGCAGGCCAATCATTGATGGTCACGAAAAACAACGCTTGTAGGTTGAATGACTCCTATTTGTACTCATCCCATGCAAGAACACCTGGTTTGCTCCACAACTGTAAGAGTTCTTCAAATAATGGCCGTAGGTAAACATCAATGTCGTTGCCGGGTTGCTTTGGGCCTTGGATGAGCACTGGCATCATAATGAACTTCCGCTTCATGCACAACCAAGGCGGAAGGTTATAGATACATAGAGTTACGAGCCAGGTGCTATGAGCTGCAGCTCTGCTCCCCAAAAGGATTCATTCCATCTGTACTTAGACCAAACCTTAAGTTCCTCGCGTCATCCGCAAAGTCCGGGAACTCTCTATCGATTTTCCTCCACTTGCGACCCATCGGCGGGGTGTCTCGGCTTCTCGTCTTTCTTACGGTCTTCTTTGTGCCATCGCAACAACCTGGCATGCTCTTTATTTACGAACAGACGTTTCAACCGTGGTATTATAGGAGCATACCACATAACCTTAGCGGGAACCCTCTTCCTAGGGGCTGCGATACGTCTCCGACGTATCGATAATTTCTTATGTTCCATGCTACTTTATTGATGATACCTACATGTTTTATGCACACTTTATGTCATATTCGTGCATTTTCCGGAACTAACCTATTGACGAGATGCCGAAAGGCCGGTAGCTGTTTTACGCTTATTTTTGGTTTCGAAATCCTAGTAACGAAATATTTTCGGAATCGGACGAAATCAACACCGAAAGTCTTAGAATTCCGGAAGCTTCGGAACACCGAAGGAGAGTCGGAGGAGGGCAGCAGGGGGCCCACACCATAAGGCGGCGCGGGTGGCCCCCGGCGCGCCGGCCTATGGTGAGGGGGCCCCGGCCGCCTCCTTGCGCCGCCTCTCCGCCTATATATTCGTCCACGACCTAAAAACATCGACCGGTTCGACGGAAACAGAGAAAACCATCCGAGCCGCTGCCATCACGAAAGTCCAATTCGGGGGACGAAATCTCTGTTCGACGCACGCTGCCGGGACGGGGAATTGCCCCCGGAGCCATCTCCATCGACACCACCGCCATCTTCATCGCCATCGATGTCTCCTATGATGAGGAGGGAGTAGTTCTCCCCTGGGGCTGAGGGCTCTACCGTAGCTATGTGGTTAATCTCTCTCTCTGTACTCCAATACCATGATCTCATGAGCTGCTTTACATGATTGAGATCCATATGATGAGCTTTGTATCGCTACTAGTTATGTGCTACTCATGTGATGTTATTAAAGTAGTCTATTCCTCCTGCATGGTGTAAAGGTGATTAGTGTGTGCACCGTGTGGTTCTTGTCGTAGGCTATGATCATGATCTTTTGTAGATTGTGGAGTTAATTGTCATTATGATAGTATTGATGTGATCTATTCCTCCTTTCATAGTGTAATGTGGACAGTGTGTGCGCTATGTTAGTTCTTGGTTTATTTTGCAATGATCTATTATGCTCTAAGGTTACTTGAATATGAATGTCGAATGTTGTGGAGCTTGTTAACTCCGGCATTGAGGTGCTCTTGTAGCCCTACACAACGACTGGTGTTTGTCATCCAACAAAAGAGTGTATGTAGCACATATGAGAAAGATTTATTTATTATGCGATCAATGTTGAGAGTTGCCACTAGTGAAAGTATGATCCCTAGGCCTTGTTTCCAATACTGCAAACACCGCTTATTTATTGTTACATTGCATGTTTACTCGCTGCCATATTTTATTCAGATTGCTATTACCACTCATATACATCCATACTACTTGTATTTCACTATCTCTTCGCCGAACTAGTGCACCTATACATCGACAAGTGTATTAGGTGTGTTGGGGACACAAGAGACTTCTTGTATCGTGATTGCCGGGTTGCTTGAGAGGGATATCTTTGACCTCTTCCTCCCTGAGTTCGATAAACCTTGGGTGATCCACTTAAGGGAAACTTGCTGCTGTTCTACAAACCTCTGCTCTTGGAGGCCCAACACTTGTCTACAAGAATAGAAGCACCCGTAGACATCAAGCACTTTTACGGCGCCGTTGCTGGGGAGGAAAGGTAAAAGGCACTCATACTTCGGTTCCGGGTAACGGTACTTTTACGGCGCCATTGTGTGTGTGCTCGAAGCTATTTCCTTTAGATTACCGCAATTGCGACATTTGGTTTCTTGTTTACACTAGTTAGGCATAATGGACAACAATGAGCTTCTTATTCTATTTCCTAATTTAAGACATGGATGGTTTGATGCGAAAATTAAAAAACCCATGGAACATATTAATATGAATGCTTTGAACACTATTGTTGCTAATGCTATGGAAAATTCTAAGCTTGGGGAAGCTGGTTTTGATGAGCATGATATTTTTAGTCCCCCAAGCATTGAGGAGAAAATTTACTTTGATGATACTTTGCCTCCCATTTATGATGATTATAATGATAGTAGTCTTTTGTTACCACCTGTTATGGAGGATAAATTTGATTATGATTACAATATACCTCCTATATTTGATAGCTACTTTGTTGAATTTGCTCCCACTACAATTAATAAGAATGACTATGCTTATGTTGGAAGTAGTAATTATTTTATGCATGAGACTCATGATAAGAATGCTTTATGTGATAGTTATATTGTTGAGTTTGCTCATGATGCTACTGAAAGTTATTATGAGAGAGTAAAATATGGTTGTAGAAATTTTCATGTTACTAAAACACCTCTCTATGTGCTGAAATTTTTGAAGCTACACTTGTTTTATCTTTCTATGCTTGTTACTTTGCTCTTCATGAACTTGTTTATTTACAAGATTCCTATGCATAGGAAGCATGTTAGACTTAAATGTGTTTTGAATTTGCCTCTTGATGCTCTCTTTGCTTCAAATACTATTTCTTGCGAGTGCATCATTAAAGCTGCTGAGCCCATCTTAATGGCTATAAAGAAAGAACTTCTTGGGAGATAACCCATGTGTTATTTTGCTACAGTACTTTGTTTTATATTTGTGTCTTGGAAGTTGTTTACTACTGTAGCAACCTCTCCTTATCTTAGTTTTGTGATTTGTTGTGCCAAGTGAAGCCTCTAATCGATGGTTGATACTAGATTTGGATTTCTGCGCAGAAACAGATTTCTATCTGTCACGAATCTGGGCTGTTTTCTCTGTAGGTAACTCAGAAAAATATGCCAATTTACGTGCGTGTTCCTCAGATATATACGCAACTTTCATTAGTTTTGAGTTTTTCCGTTTGAGCAAGTCTGGTGCCATTTTAAAATTCGTCTTTACGGACTGTTCTGTTTTTGACAGATTCTGCCTTTTATTTCGCATTGCCGCTTTTGTTAAGTTGAATGAGTTTCTTTGTTCCATTAACTTTCAGAAGTTTTGTGCAATGTCCAGAAGTGTTAAGAATGATTGTGTCACCTCTGAACATGTGAATTTTTGATTATGCACTAACCCTCTAATGAGTTTGCTTGAAGTTTGGTGTGAATGAAGTTTTCAAGGGTCAAGAGAGGAGTATGATATACTATGATCAAGAGGAGTGAAAGCTCTAAGCTTGGGGATGCCCCCGTGGTTCACCCGTGCATATTCTAAGAAGACTCAAGCGTCTAAGCTTGGGGATGCCCAAGGCATCCCCTTCTTCATCGACAAAGTATCAGGTTCCTTCTCTTGAAACTATATTTTTATTCGGTCACATCTTATGTACTTTACTTGGAGCGTACTGTGTGTGCTTTTATTTTTGTTTTGTTATCTTAGTTCTCTGAATAAGTTCATCCTTGTGTGGGAGAGAGACACGCTCCGCTGGATCGTATGAACACATGTGTTCTTAGCTCATAATATTCATGGCGAAGTTTCCTCTTCGTTAAATTGTTATATGGTTGGAATTGGAAAAATGCTACATGTAGTAATTGGTAAAATGTCTTGGATAATGTGATACTTGGCAATTGTTGTGCTCATGTTTAAGCTCTTGCATCATATGTTTTGCACCCATTAATGAAGAAATACATAGAGCTTGCTAAAATTTGATTTGCATATTTGGTCTCTCTAAGGTCTAGATAATATCTAGTATTGAGTTTTGAACAACAAGGAAGATGGTGTAGAGTCTTATAATGTTTACAATATGTATTTTATATGAGTTTTGCTGCACCGGTTCATCCTTGAGTTTGCTTCAAATAACCTTGCTAGCCTAAACCTTGTATCGAGAGGGAATACTTCTCATGCATCCAAAATCCTTGAGCCAACTACTATGCCATTTGTGTCCACCATACCTACCTACTACATGGTATTTCTCCGCCATTCCAAAGTAAATTGCTTGAGTGCTACCTTTAAACAATTCAAAATTTATCACCTCTGATTTGTGTCAATGTTTTATAGCTCATGAGGAAGTATGTGGTGTTTATCTTTCAATCTTGTTGGGCAACTTTCACCAATGGACTAGTGGCACATCCGCTTATCCAATAACTTTGCAAAAAGAGCTGGCAATGGGGTTCCCAGCCCCAATTAATTAACTTTCATTAATAATTCTCTTCACATGTTTTGCTCTGATTCATCAGTAAGCAACTTAATTTTGCAAATAGACACTCCTCCATGGTGTGTGAATGTTGGAAGGCACCCGAGGATTCGGTTAGCCATGGCTTGTGTAAGCAAAAGGTTGGGAGGAGTGTCATCCATAAATAAAGAAAAAAAAACTAAACTAAAGTACATGTGTAAACAAAAGAGAAGAGGGATGATCTACCTTGCTGGTAGAGATAACGTCCTTCATGGGAGCCGCTCTTGAAAGTCTGGTTGATGAGGGGGTTAGAGTACCCACTACCATTCGTTGACAACAACAAACACCTCTCAAAATTTTACTTTTTATGCTCTCTATATGTTTTCAAAACCAAAGCTCTAGCACAAATATAGCAATCGATGCTTTCCTCTTTGAAGGACCATTCTTTTACTTTTATTGTTGAGTCAGTTCACCTATTTCTCTCCACCTCAAGAAGCAAACACTTGTGTGAACTGTGCATTGATTCCTACATACTTGCATATTGCACTTATTATATTACTTTGCATTGACAAATATCCATGAGATATACATGTTATAAGTTGAAAGCAACCGCTGAAACTTAATCTTCCTTTGTGTTGCTTCAATATCTATACTTTAAATTATTGCTTTATGAGTTAACTCTTATGCAAGACTTATTGATGCTTGTCTTGAAGTACTATTCATGAAAAGTCTTCGCTTTATGATTCACTTGTTTACTCATGTCATTACCATTGTTTTGATCGCTGCATTCATTACATATGTTTACAAATAGTATGATCAAGATTATGATGGCATGTCACTTCAGAAATTATCTTTGTTATCGTTTTACCTGCTCGGGACGAGCGAGAACTAAGCTTGGGGATGCGATACGTCTCCGACGTATCGATAATTTCTTATGTTCCATGCTACTTTATTGATGATACCTACATGTTTTATGCACACTTTATGTCATATTCGTGCATTTTACGGAACTAACCTATTGACGAGATGCCGAAAGGCCGGTTCTTGTTTTCCGCTGTTTTTGGTTTCGAAATCCTAGTAACGAAATATTTTCGGAATCGGACGAAATCAACACCGAAAGTCTTAAAATTCCCGGAAGCTTCCGAGACACCGAAGGAGAGTCGGAGGAGGGCAGCGGGGGCCCACACCATAAGGCGGCGCGGGTGGCCCCCGGCCGCGCCGGCCTATGGTGAGGGGGCCCCCAGACGCCTCCCTGCGCCGCCTCTCCGCCTATATATTCGTCCCTGACCTAAAAACATCGACCAGTTCGACGGAAACAGAGAAAACCATCCAGAGCCGCCGCCATCACGAAAGTCCAATTTGGGGGACAGAAGTCTCTGTTCCGGCACGCTGCCGGGACGGGGAATTGCCCCCGGAGCCATCTCCATCGACACCACCGCCATCTTCATCGCCATCGCTGTCTCCTATGATGAGGAGGGAGTAGTTCTCCCCTGGGGCTGAGGGCTCTACCGTAGCTATGTGGTTAATCTCTCTCTCTGTACTCCAATACCATGATCTCATGAGCTGCTTTACATGATTGAGATCCATATGATGAGCTTTGTATCGCTACTAGTTATGTGCTACTCATGTGATGTTATTAAAGTAGTCTATTCCTCCTGCATGGTGTAAAGGTGATTAGTGTGTGCACCGTGTGGTTCTTGTCGTAGGCTATGATCATGATCTTTTGTAGATTGTGGAGTTAATTGTCATTATGATAGTATTGATGTGATCTATTCCTCCTTTCATAGTGTAATGTGGACAGTGTGTGCGCTATGTTAGTTCTTGGTTTATTTTGCAATGATCTATTATGCTCTAAGGTTACTTGAATATGAATGTCGAATGTTGTGGAGCTTGTTAACTCCGGCATTGAGGTGCTCTTGTAGCCCTACACAACGGCTGGTGTTTGTCATCCAACAAAAGAGTGTATGTAGCACATATGAGAAAGATTTATTTATTATGCGATCAATGTTGAGAGTTGCCACTAGTGAAAGTATGATCCCTAGGCCTTGTTTCCAATACTGCAAACACCGCTTATTTACTGTTCTGTTGCATGTTTACTCGCTGCCATATTTTATTCAGATTGCTATTACCACTCATATACATCCATACTACTTGTATTTCACTATCTCTTCGCCGAACTAGTGCACCTATACATCCGACAAGTGTATTAGGTGTGTTGGGGACACAAGAGACTTCTTGTATCGTGATTGCGGGGTTGCTTGAGAGGGATATCTTTGACCTCTTCCTCCCTGAGTTCGATAAACCTTGGGTGATCCACTTAAGGGAAACTTGCTACTGTTCTACAAACCTCTGCTCTTGGAGGCCCAACACTGTCTACAAGAATAGAAGCACCCGTAGACATCAGGCTCGCCCTCAACATCACCAGGGTCATCTCGCCTGATCTTATACCGTAGTGCATTGCATACCGGACATTTTTCCAAATTTTCGTACTCAAGGCGGTAGAGGATGCAGTCATTAATGCATGCATGTATCTTCAGCACCTCTAATCCTAGAGGGCGAGAGAACCTTCTTTGCTTCGTACGTCTTGTCGGACAATTCGTTATCCTTTGGAAACCTCCTCTTCATTATTTTCGGTAACTTCTCAAATGGCTTGTCACATATACCAGCCTACGCCTTCCATTGCGGCAACTCCGAGTGTGGCACCGAGCTTTGTGTTGCCATCTTCGCAATTTGGGTATAACTTCTTTTTGTGATCATCTAACATGCCCTTTAACTTTCGCTTCTCGTTTTTAGTTTACGCATCTCTGTGTGCATCGGCGATGGCCCGACGAAGATCATCATCAACGGGCTCATCGATGCCTCTTCATCTTGATCACCTCCACCTGCCTCCTCATCTTCATCATGCCCTGTTGCGGTATCACCGTAGTTAGGGTACATATCATCATCCTCTTCTTCTTCGTCGTCGTCTTCCATCATAACCCCTCTTTCTCCATGCTTGGTCCAACAATTATAGCTGGGCATGAAACCTTTCCAAAGCAGGTGGGAGTGAATGACTTGCCATTCGGGGTATTGCTTTAAGTTCGGCAATCAACACATGGACAACATATATAACCATCCGCCTGTGGGTTTTCCTCGGCCACACGGAAAAATTCTTTCAGGCCCGAAGTGAACTCGGGCAGACGTCGGTCAACGTACATCCATTGCCGCCGGTTCATCTACTTCAAATAATTAAGTTTATCAAAAAACCATTACAAAACATCATACTATATATATATATAGTGGATATTAGCACCGTACAAATGAAAGGATAAAGTTGTTTAACCTTGATTGAGGAGGGAAAGAAAGAGGAGAAAGCTTAAGTGTCGCTCCGGCACCTCATCTCATTTTTGTTTTGTGTAAAATCAAGCGGCATCATTCTCTCGGACATTTCATCGAGCACCTTGTGTGCATGCCAAAGAAATGCAAGGTAGCACTCAAAACACACACCTTTCTCCTAGAAAAAGTGAAGTTGTGAATTGAGTTGGTTGGAGGTGAGCTGATATAAGGGCTGGGGACCTTTTGCATCGGTTCGTGTTACAAACCGGTGCAAATGAGCTATCTTTTGCACCGGTTTGTAACACGAACCGGTGCAAAGGTTCCTCGACCGACACGTGCTCGGCGACAAACCTTTTGCACCGGTTTGTGTTACGAACCGGTGCAAAGATATCTCATTGCACCGGTTTGTAACACGAACCGGTGCAAAAGGTCCCTCGGCCGGCTGCTCCCCACGAACCGGTGCTAATGACCCCCTTTAGCACCGGTTCGTGCCAAATCCGGTGCAAAAGCCATCTGGGGCAAAAAACGAAAGCCCTTGTTTCTACTAGTGAAATATGCAAACCAAATTTTAGCAAGCTCTATGTATTTCTTCATTAATGGGTGCAAAGTATATGATGCAAGAGCTTAAACATGAGCACAACAATTGCCAAGTATCACATTATCCAAGACATTTTAGAATTACTACATGTAGCATTTCCCGATTCCAACCATATAACAATTTAACGAAGAAATTTCAACCTTCGCCTTGAACATTATGAGTAAAGCCTAAGGACATATTTGTCCATATGCAACAGCGGATCGTGTCTCTCTCCCATACAGTGAATGCTAGGATCCATTTTATTCAAACAAAAACAAAAAAAAAACAAACCGACGCTCCAAGCAAAGTACATAAGATGTGACTGAATAAAAATATAGTTCCAAGGGAGGAACCTGATGATGTTGTTGATGAAGAAGGGGATGCCTTGGACATCCCCAAGCTTAGACGCTTGAGTCTTCTTAAAATATGCAGGGATGAACCACGGGGGCATCCCCAAGCTTAGAGCTTTCACTCCTCTTGATCATAGTATATCATACTCCTCTCTTGACCCTTGAAAACTTCCTTCACACCAAACTTCAAGCAAACTCATTAGAGGGTTAGTGCACAATTAAAAATTCACATATTCAGAGGTGACACAATCATTTTTAACACTTCCGGACATTGCACAAAGCTACTTGGACATTAATGGATCAAATGAATTCATCCAACATAGCAAATACGGCAATGCGAAATAAAAGGCAGAATCTGTCAAAAACAGAACAGTCCGTAAAGACGAATCTGAAAGGGGCACTAGACTTGCTCAAATGGAAAAACTGAAAACTAATGAAAGTTGCGTACATATCTGAGGATCACGCTCGTAATTTTGCAGATTTTTTCGAATTTTCTACGGAGACTTATGCCGGAATTCGTGACGGACGGCAATGCTGTTTACTCGCAGCGATCCCAAATATAACATCAACTTTAACATAGAAAATTTACTTGGCACAAAAACATGATAAGGAGAGGTTGCTACAGTAGTAAACAACTTCCAAGACTCAACAAAATAAAAATTGCTGTAGTAAAAACATGGGTTGTCTCCCATAAGCGCTTTTCTTTAACGCCTTTCAGCTAGGCGCAGAAAGTGCAAATCAAGTAACATCAAGAATAGAAGCATCAACATCATAACTTGTTCTAATAATAGAATCAAAAGGCAACTTCATTATCTTTCTAGGGAAGTGTTCCATACCTTTCTTGAGAAGAAATTGATATTTAAAATTACCTTCCCTCATATCAATAACAGCACCAACGGTTCGAAGAAAAGGTCTTCCCAACACAATAGGACAAGATGCATTGCATTCGATATCCAAGACAACAAAATCAACGGGGACAAGGTTATTGTTAACCGTAATATGAACATTATCAATCCTCCACAAAGGTTTCTTTTTAACATTATCGGCAAGATTAACATCCAAATAACAATTCTTCAATGGTGGCAAGTCAAGCATATCATAAATCTTTTTAGGCATAACAGAAATACTTGCACCAAGATCACATAAAGCATTACATTCAAAGTCATTGAATTTCATTTTAATGATGGGCTCCCAACCATCTTCTAACTTTCTAGGAACAGAAGTTTCAAGTTTTAGTTTGTCTTCTCTAGCTTTTATGAGAGTATTTGTAATATGTTTTGTAAAGGCCAAATTTATAGCACTAGCATTAGGACTTTTAGCAAGTTTTTGTAAGAACTTTATAACTTTAGAGATGTGGCAATCATCAAAATCTAAATCATTATGAGCTACAGCAATGGGATCATTGTCCCCAAGGTTGGAAAAAATTTCAGCAGTTTTATCACAAGTGGTTTCAGCGGTTTTAGCAATTTCAGGTAGTTTTGTACGCTTTGCACTAGGAGTAGAAACATTGCCAACACCAATTATTTTACCATTGATAGTAGGAGGTGCAGCAACATGTGAATCATTATCATTATTAATGGTGGTAATACTCCAAACTTTAGCTACATTATTCTCTTTAGCTAGTTTTTCATTTTCTTCTCTATCCCACCTAGCACGCAATTCAGCCATTAATCTTATATTCTCATTAATTCTAACTTGGATGGCATTTGCCGTAGTATTAATCTTATTATCAATATCCTCATTAGGCATAACTTTCAATTTTAATAGATCAACATCAGAGGCAAGTCTATCAACTCTAGAAGTTATAATATCAATTTTATCAAGCTTTTCCTCAACAGATTTGTTAAAAGCAGTTTGTGTACTAATAAATTCTTTAAGCATGGCTTCAAGACCAGGGGGTACACTCCTATTATTGTTGTAAGAATTCCCATCAGAATTACCATAACCATTACCATTAGCAGAAGGATATGGCCTATAGTTATTACCAGAGTTGTTCCTATAAGCATTGTTGTTGAAATTATTATTTTTAATGAAATTCACATCAACATTTTCTTCTTGAGCAACCAATGAAGCTAAAGGAACATTATTGGGATCAACATTAGATCTACCATTCACAAGCATAGACATAATCACATCAATTTTATCACTCAAGGAAGAGGTTTCTTCAACAGAATTTACCTTCTTACCTTGTGGAGCTCTTTCCGTGTGTCATTCAGAGTAATTTATCATCATATCATCAAGTAATTTAGTCGCGGCGCCCAGGGTGATGGACATAAAAGTACCTCCAGCAGCTGAATCCAATAAATTCCGCGAAGAAAAATTTAGTCCTGCATAGAAGGTTTGGATGATCATCCAAGTAGTCAGTCCATGGGTTGGGCAATTCTTTACCAAAGATTTCATTCTCTCCCATGCTTGAGAAACATGTTCAGTATCTAATTGCCTAAAATTCATTATGCTACTTCTCAAAGATATAATTTTAGCGGGAGGATAATATCTACCAATAAAAGCATCCTTAAATTTAGTCCATGAATCAATACTATTTTTAGGCAAAGATAGCAACCAATCTTTAGCTCTTCCTCTTAATGAGAAAGGAAACAATTTCAATTTAATAATATCACCATCTACATTCTTATACTTTTGCATTTCACAAAGTTCAACAAAATTATTAAGATGGGCAGCAGCATCATCAGAACTAACACCAGAAAATTGCTCTCTCATAACAAGGTTCGAGTAAAGCGAGGCTTAATTTCAAAGAATTCTGCTTGTAGTAGCAGGTGGAGCAATAGGTGTGCATAGGAAATCATTATTATTTGTGTTTGTGAAGTCACACAACTTAGTATTTTCAGGGGTATTCATTTTAGCAATAGTAAATAAAGCAAACTAGATAAAGTAAATGCAAAGAACTAATTTTTTTGTGTTTTTTTTTTGATATAGAGAGCAAGACAGTAAATAAAGTAAAACTAGCAACTAATTTTTTTGTGTTTTGTTTAGGTGCAGCAAACGAAGTAGTAAATAAAATAAAGCAAGACAAAAACAAAGTAAAGAGATTGGGAAGTGGAGACTCCCCTTGCAGCGTGTCTTGATCTCCCCGGCAACGGCGCCAGAAAAAGAGCTTGATGGCGTGTAACTCACACGTTCGTTGGGAACCCCAAGAGGAAGGTATGATGCGCACGGCAGCAAGTTTTCCCTCAGAAAGAAACCAAGGTTTATCGAACCAGGAGGAGCCAAGAAGCACGTTGAAGGTTGATGGTGGCGAAATGTGATGCAGCGCAACACCAGGGATTCCGGCGCCAACGTGGAACCTGCACAACACAACCAAAGTACTTTGCCCCAATGAAACAGTGAGCTATTCAATCTCACCGGCTTGCTGTAACAAAGGATTAACCGTATTGTGTGGAAGATGATTGTTTGCGAAGTAAACAGTAAAACAAGTATTGCAGTAGATTGTATGCTATGTAAAGAATAGGACCGGGGTCCACAGTTCACTAGAGGTGTCTCTCCCATAAGATAAAAGCATGTTGGGTGAACAAATTACAGTCGGGCAATTGACAAATAGAAAAGGGCATAACAATGCATATACATGATATGATAAATATAGTGAGATTTAATCGGGGCATTACGACAAAGTACATAGACCGCTATCCGACCTGCATCTATGCCTAAAAAGTCCACCTTCGAGGTTATCATCCGAACCCCTTCCGAGTATTAAGTTTCAAGCAACGAGACAATTGCATTAAGTATGGTGCGTAATGTAATCAACAACTACATCCTTAGACATAGCATCAATGTTTTATCCCTAGTGGCAACGAGCACATCCACAACCTTAGAATTTCTGTCATCGTCCCAGATTTAATGGAGGCATGAACCCACTATCGAGCATAAATACTCCCTCTTGGAGTTAAGAGCAAAAACTTGGCCGAGCCTCTACTAATAACGGAGAGCATGCAAGATCATAAACAACACATAGGTAATAGATTGATAATCACCATAACATAGTATTCTCTATCCATCGGATCCCGACAAACACAACATATAGTATTACAGATAGATGATCTTGATCATGTTAGGCAGCTCACAAGATCCAACAATGAAGCACAATTAGGAGAAGACGACCTTCTAGCTACTGCTATGGACCCATAGTCCAGGGGTGAACTACTCACTCATCACTCCGGAGGCGATCATGGCGATGAAGAGTCCTCCGGGAGGTGATTCCCCTCTCCGGCAGGGTGCCGGAGGCGATCTCCTAAATCCCCCGAGATGGGATTGGCGGTGGCGGCGTCTCAGTAAGGTTTTCCGTATCGTGGCTCTCGGTACAGAGGGTTTCGCGACGAAGACTTTAAGTAGGCGGAAGGGCAACGTGGGGGGCCACACGAGGGCCCCACACGCTAGGGCCGCGCGGCCAAGGCCTGGGCCGCGCCGCCCTAGTGTGGCGGCGCCTCGTGGCCCCACTTCCTTTCCCCCTCGGTCTTCTGGAAGCTTCGTGCAAAAATAGGACCCTGGGCGTTGATTTCGTCCAATTCCGAGAATATTTCCTTACTAGGATTTCGGAAACCAAAAACAGCAGAAAACAACAACTGGCTCTTCGATATCTTGTTAATAGGTTAGTGCCGGAAAATGCGTAAATACGACATATAATGTGTATAAAACATGTAGATATCATCAATAATGTAGCATGGAACATAAGAAATTATCGATACGTCGGAGACGTATCAACTTACATCGTCTAGCAGAGGAGTCGAGGAACTCCCCGCGACAATTGCATGAGTGTCGCCAGCCCCAGTTCTTGCTTTTTTCGCGGCAGGTGCTCGGGGGCTGGCTAATGGAGTCGACATCTCCGTGTTCTGTTGAGGAGGAGGCGAAGATTCCGCAGCGGGGCGATGTTCTTTCGAAAGAACCATCATATTGGATGTGCTCGTAGGAGCCGTGCCGTGAACTGCGGGTTCTTCCTTTTCTCCTTCCTCTTTAGAGCTACTAGCACAGGAAAATAAGCACTCCGAAGAAAAAGGAGTTGGAAAAAACATAACAGTAAAGTAGCTTATGAGCTAACGAAGCCGGCGTCGTCGTAAGGGTTGAAGGTACCCTCTTCTTCAGGCGAAGGTTCTTCGGCAGCAGAACCAGGCCTGGAGGTGCCGGAATCTTCGACATCATCTCTCTTACTCTTGTTCCTCGGAGAAACGGTTAGAGGAAGAGACATGGATCGACCAGAGTCAGAACGGTCCGACTCTGTCTCTTTTTCGGAGGACGCCGCAGATTTTCGAGATCCTACAGCCTCACTCTCAGGACGAGAAGTTTCTTGCGAGTCGTCAGTGACAACGGCTCGCTGTTCTACTTCTCCACCTTCAGGAAGAGGGGGTAGAGAAGACAAAATTTGGTGGCCCTGTAGAACGCAAGAGCAAATCTAAGGTAAATGCACAAGGAAAACAAAATAGCAGTCGACAAAATAGAAGAACAACTCGGAGAAACTTTACTTACTTCGGGAAGAGCGTGGCTACCACTGAATGGCACCACGCGACAAGATGAAGGAACTTCGTTGTTTTTTCTCAACGAAGTGAAGCGGCGAACAAGTTTTTCCAAGACCTTCAGAGGAAGATCGGCGGAAACCCTGCCAGAATCTTCGGGACCCGAATACATCCACATGGGATTTTTTCGGGCCTGAAGAGGTTGAATGCGAATGCGAAGGAAATGGGCGATGATCTGGACACCCGATAATTCGGCTCCATTGGTGTTCTGGAGCTCGTGGATGCGAGTGATCAGGACTTCTGTGGCCGCCTTTTCTTCGGCAGTTGCTTCAGCATCCCAAGATCGACGCCTCTGAATTTCTTCCTCAGCGGTAAAGGGAGAAATGCCGTATTCTTGCCCAACAAAAGACTTGTCCTCAATATAGAGCCACTTCATGCGCCAGCCTTGGACAGAGTCGGCGAATTTGACGTCAAAATAGTCGACATCTGGGCGAACGCATATGGCAATGCCACCTATGTTGTAGGCGATGTTTTTTGAGTTGTTGCGCCGGAGGTAAAAGATACGTCTCCAAATGCCCCAATGGGGGTGGATGCCAAGGAAACATTCACAGAGAGTGATAAAGATGGAGATGTGCAAAATGGAATTGGGAGTCAGCTGGTGAAGCTGAATCCCGTATATAAAGAGTAAACCACGGAGAAATTCATGAAGAGGAACAGAGAGGCCACGGAAGAGAAAATCAACAAAGGTTACCCGGAAGTTGATGGGGGGAGGGGGCGCGGAGTGCTCTCATCACCAGGGAAGATGATGGAGTCCTTGGTGAAGAGGGCGAGCTTCTTTAGCATCGTTTGGTCCTGGGGGGTGGCCTTCGAGCGCTCCCATCCAGGGATCTTGGCCTGCTCCATGGATGTGTCGGCGTCAGGAGTGCGGGATGTGCGGCGCTTGGTGCGGGCCATGCGGTGGGCAAAAGTAGAAAGAGGAAGTAGCGCAAGGAGCAACAGCGCGCGGAGCTTCAAGCAATGACAATGGCGAAGAGAGACGAGGAAGACAATGTGCGGAACGACTAAGGGGACAATTGAGGACGACGGGGTAAATATATAGTAAGGAGCCGATTCGTCGCGCCGTTGGATGAAGAAGGGATGCATTTTCAGCCTTACGCGTGTCCAAAGGGGTAAAATGGTATTTTCAGTCTGAAGTTACTGGACGGAAGTTACTGCGCGCGTGCCGGAATTTACGGAGGATGTGTATCCCCCACTTGCGCGACGTGTTGACGGCGCAGTGTTTTGAACCCACATCTTAATGAGGTGACAGGAGTCGTGGCTTTCCAATGCAAGGGTCGTGGCCATCGTCATCAATGACGTCGTCGTATAAGAAATTTCGTCTGGTCTCCTTAAAAATAGCAACAGGAAAGTGTCGATTGTTCCAAAAATAAACTTCGGGAGCCTATGATCAAATACAAGTATTTGTTAAAATGCTTGAGGGTTACTCTTATCAGAAGTATTGTTCATACTTCTGATAAGAGGATAATATGGATGACAAGAACATAGATTTGTTCAAAGGTAACAAAAGTTGAGCCTACAGCCAAGTATAAATACTCGACTGTAGCCTCGGGGGCTACTCCCATCGGGAGCGCTGGTCGCGCACCCGATAAAATAAAGGGAGTAAACAGAAGTTATGATTTCAAAATATAGAGTGAAGGAGCAATGCAAGTTGAGCCTACAGCAAAGTATAAATACTCGACTATAGCCTCGGGGCTACTCCCATCAGGAGCGCTGGTCGCGCACCCGATAAAAATATCCAGAAGAAGAGATTGACAAGACAAAATATAAGGCGAACAATTTTCATCGTACATCTTCGAGTTACATATAACTCGTCATGTGCTCCCATCGGGAGAACAAGATATTGTCATCCAATAAACTCGAGAAAATTGGCAGTTCCAACAGCCGATAAAGGTACTCGACAATATATTTCCAAAGCGCGTCCGCCGCGGTAAAATCTCTGGATGCCGTAATACTTTACGAAGGTAAGTCCCCAGGTTCTGTCCTGTGTGGTGTGGTATCGCACCCAAATGCGCTCTGCTACTTTTTCCCGTGTCAACATATGCGAGGAAAACTTCCTAGCGGAAGTGCTATGGATCTTATAAATACGACTGCAATTCGATTCATGAGTAAGTCCTGAAGCGGCACATGTCGAATTACGCCAGCATTTCGGGGTCATGTCCAGGGACTTGACCTTGAAGTAGGTTTTTGCGGGTTTGCCACGAAAGTAGTTAACTTGTACCTGATCCGTCAGATGAACCAACCCCATTTATCATTATCCCTGTACAAAATATGCATGTCTCGAATAAATTGTTATGATAATCTGAAGAATTTATGGATTAATTGTACGATGGAGATTTTACTCGACTCTACGATTCAATCAAAATCTCGGGGGCTACTGACATAGGCATCCCGAATGGGCCAGGCGAAGAAGGTACCCGGGGTTTACTGAAGGCCCATGACCTGAAGATTATAAAGCCCGAAATCCCAATAAAGCATCGATATGGAAGATAGAGATAGATTAGGAAGAAAGAGATTTGTAATCATACGGGATGAACTCAAAGAGTCTCTCGCTGTTTTGTAACTTGTACGATATGAAAGCCCCGCTCCACCTCCTATATAAGAGGGAGCCGAGGGACAAAGAAAGGATCAATTTCTTGTCAACACCAACACTAGTTTTTAGCAGTCGAGAACCTTTTCGGCTGAAACCTTCGAGATCTACTTTCCCTCTACTTTTCACGAAACCCTAGTCTACAATCTGTAGGCATTGACAAGTTAGAACCTTTTCAACCGGGGCCACGAAACTAGCAAGATTCCCTGAGTTTTTATCAAGGGGTGAACATATGAGACCGAGAAAGTAAGTATTGTTGAAATCGGTAAGATGGATAATGGATTATATTAAGATGCCAAAATACTACGGACCCATTCCGATTTGTAGAATGCCATGCACGAAAGAAATATGGCACACTACAAAGATTTGGCGAGAACTCCTAAGCGTTTTGACAGTTGGTTTGGCGTGAAATCATTGGCTTTATCGAGTGTCGAAATTAGATGCTCGGCAAACATGGCCATTGCCGAGTGGTAGGGGTGGACATTTGGTCATGACCGAAAATTCGGTTTTTGTATTTCGGCCTATTTCAAATTCGGTCAGAAAAAATAAAGACTGAAATATACTTGTTACTTTTACTACCCGATAAATTCGGGTACCCAATAATTCGGGTTCGGGTTCGGTCATGACCGAACAGTGTGGCCGATGCTTGTCAACGCAAAACTTAGACATTATTTAGTAAAAGGTTGGCAACATTTTAGATGTATTTTGGATGTTTTTTCAATTGCATATATTATTATCAATGGGCACGAATAAATGTTCAACAATCTAAACAAAAATATAACAACGCTAGAGAAGTGTATGAACATTCAACAATATCATATCTCACACATATCACAAAATCTAAAAATTGGGACGAGTCTTACGTAAAATTCGGTCGATTCGGTATATTCGGTTACTCGAGAAAAAAGACTGAATTGACCAAACTTAATTCGGTCTATAAAATTTTCTACCCAATATTTTATCGGTCATTTCGGTCTCGGTCTTTTCGGGTTCGGTTTCGGTCTTTTTGGTTTCGGTCTTTGGTTATCGGTTTTTTGCCCACCGTGAACGAGTGGTATTCTTCACCGAGTGTATTATGTGGGGTTTGCCATGTCCTGCTTCTTTTGCCAAGTGTTGGTGATCGGCAAAAATTGCCTTCGTCGTCTACCTTTACTTTGACGTGTTCCACTTCCGGTACACGTGGAATATCGATCCTATTTGCCGAGTACCCCTATTTTTGATTGTCAGGAAAGAGCGAAAGCCAAAAATGCGATTCATGTCTAGTGATTGATGAAACCATTACTTAATTTTACGGACATTTTCAATCCACCAAAGATGACGCCATGGCCACCGCCGCTACTTCATTTAAAGAGATCAAGATCGACAGCCGTCGGTCCCATTCAAGTAGCTCGCGTACGTACAATGATTTGGCGCAAATGTTACTCCATTGTATATTGTGGCAACCAGTCTATAAATATTTTTGGTCCACTTTATTTCAGAATGTTTGTTCCATTTCCAATGCTGCAAATTTATTAGTTGCTCTATCATGAGACTAGCCACAATAGGAGTATTATAAGTAGTATCATGCATGCCATGTTGGCAAAAATCTGACGTGGCACACCAATTAATGAGGTGAGAGATGAGAGTGGTATCATAATATGATACCGTATCATAGCACGTAAAACTAGAAAATTTAATGGCAAACACATCATGTACACACATTTGCCTTGAGATTCTACAAACATTAAATATGATGATACTATGCAGAAACTCAATTCGGCTCCCGGGTGCGTATGATCCCTCTACCATAAAAACATATTTTCAAGTGTTAAAAAATTTTAACAAAAAAATTTACATGTACATCTCCATAACATATGTGTATTCGTCAAGTTTCACGAAAAAATGATATTTTTTGTAGTCTAAGCGAAAAAGAGAAAATTTATCTTGTGACAAGTCTTTGTTTCAGCCCCGAATTTTGTCTTTTTTACACACGCCACATGACATGTCGATTTTTCATGAAACGACTTTGTGAGCGCGTAGCACATGAAGATGTACGTGCGAAATTTTTGTTTCAATTTTTTGACATTTTAAAATGTGTCTAACATGTATTTCAAGATAAAGGGAGCATACGCTCCCATGTGCCAAAACATCGCTCCCGATACTATGATACTATCTTATGATACTATGCATTGTGAGGTTAGTATCATAAACTAGTATCATGTGCATGATACTAGTTTATGATACTTCCCATTGTGACTAGTCTGATACGTGTTGTATTTGTACGAATGGTCTTTATACCTTATCCAATCCGTTTGTTGTCCATCTATATGAAAAAATTATATTAATTTATTTCAAGACAATTTTCAGAGGTTCCAATTTAAAGAAAAATCAGAAATTTCCGCAGCAACGCGCGCGGGGTATCATCTAGTTTCTTTATTTTAAACACGTCTAGAGGTAGTACTTGTCACTCCATTGTGCTGATCCATTGCCATCCGTGAGTTAATATTCCATCAAATTTAATTTATTTCCTTTATTTTAACACACCATACTACATGCAAGCACCAGATTAAACGATAAATATGGATCCACTGTACTATAGTACTAGTGTACATTAGCTAGCCAGCTCTGGTGAAGTTGAAGTTGCTGCATGAGAAGCCTCTGGCGGGGAGGTAGCCGGTGAAGCTGAGCTGCTGCTTGGCGTTGTCGAGCACCACGAGCCTGTTCTCGAGCTGGAACCCTCCGATGAGCACCGGCGGCCCGGTGCTGCTCGCCGCCTTGAGGAACGCGAAGCACGCCGTGTTGGTGTTCACCTGCGCCATGGAGTTGCCCCCGAACACCGTGAGGTTGGTCCCGCCCTCCAGCAGCACGTCCACCTGCGGCACCGAGTAGCCCAACAGTGACGAGCCCAGCTTGGACGAGTCGTAGCAGAGCTCGAACGGGGACACGGCGGCGACCTTGGCGGTCTGGCCCAGGGCGCGGTCGAAGGCCGCGATGACGCGGCTGTACACGTCGGCGCGGAGCTGCGTGTACGTGACGGTCGTGGAGAGGCCGACCACGAGCGGGCCGGCGGCGGCCACGGAGCCGTCGATGGCGATGCCGCCGGTGGCCGTGACGAAGTAGCCGGGGTTCCCGGAGAAGGGCTGGCGGAGCGTGACCGGGTTGGAGAGGAGCGTGGTGATGGCCTCGCGGTCGGCGGGCGGGGCAAGGTAGAACGGGCCGCCACCGAAGATGGCCGCGCCCACGCCGTTGCCGCTGAACCCGGTCCTGCCGTCGCTCGGGAGGCATAGCGCGAAGGAGTTGGCCACCTTCTGCGTGCTGGCGACCTGGGCTGGGAACGAAGCGCTGGAGCGCCCGAGCCCCGCGACGCCGGCAGCGCCGGACGGGGCCGCTGCGCAGGTGGCGGTGGCAGCGAAGGAGACCGGGGACAGCGGGTTGGCACCGTTGGTGGTGTTGGCGGAGATCGTCACGGTCGTGGTGGTCCCGCTGCTGCATGGAGTCGTGATGGACGAGCGGGCGGCCGGCGCTGAGGGGCGCCGTGTACAGGGCTGTAGACACCGCTCCCTTGTTGATTTTTATGAGCAGCGGCGCGCTCGCCGCCGTGCACGCGCACAGCGCGAGGAGGACGAAGAGGATGACTGGTTTGAGTTGCGACATTGTGATCTTGGGTTGGGCAGCTCGATCGATCAGCTCAGGTTGATGCTGTGAACCAATGCACGTACGTGCGCGCGGTATATATAAGCTAGCTGGAGCCTGCAGGGGCTCGAATGCGCGCTGGATCCATGTGAAGACGTACTATTGAGATGAGATGGACCAATGCATGCATGCGTGGTCAACATTGCGATCAATGTTGCTTGACGAACCAGTGTTCTAGGAGTAGTACTAGAATTCGATCGACACGCACGCATCAGCATCAATCGCGCGCCACGAACGGACCCGTCTTTTCGTCTCTCGACGCTGAGGATCCTGCGCATATTGGACCGCACCGCACCACTCGCACCTCGTCCCGAAACAACCAACGGACGCACCGACGATGCTGGCAATCAACTCATCGATTCCAACGGACGCACCGCACCACTCGCTCACCTCGCCGCCCTCTCACTCTCACCGAACCAAACCATCGCTCCTCCCACTCCGCCTACACCAACCCTAGATCCCGCGTCCTCCTCAACCACCAACGCCGCCCCTACCTCGCCTGTCACCGGAATCGCACCACGGCGGCGTGGATGGCTTGCTCGCCGGAGCGCGCGTGCGTCGATTGCACGACGCGCGGTGCCCCGTCGAGCTCGCCTTCCCGCTTCCGCGAGGGTGCTGCACAACGGACGCCGGCGATGACGAATCTGGCCGGGAGATCAAGCATCCCCCTCACCTGCCGCAGCACCGCCTCCGCCCGACCCCGGTGAGGACCTCTATTAGATGACAAATTAATTTCTGCATTTATCTACTTGTTTCTGTAAAAGCATTGCTATTAGATCTGTCCTTAGGATCTCTTTCCTACCTTCTCCACTCCTGCTAGCTCGAATTGAGATTATATATTATGGGTGTCTTCTTGCTTCAGATTGGACAGATTCGATGCTATTACATTTTACAGGGATTGCTCGACATAATCATGCCGTGTTTCTTTTTTTTGCTGATGAATAGGTTAGGTAGTCTGTTAATTTGCGATTCTTTCTTTCTGTGGTCTGATATGTGTGCGCTTCACTGTCATGGCTAACCTGTGAATGCTTGTTTATCGTCCAAGTGCATCTCTTAGATGTATGTAATGATGTTTTAGTCATGTCTTTGAATCAAAACCTATCGATCCATTCAATGCCTCTCTTGATACCCTCTGATTCTTTTTGCTCGCTATCTCAGGCTGCATACTACCTCACCATGAAGGATTCACGTGCCTTACCTGCCATACGACCTCGTCTACTTCCTCGATGCTGCCCCCTTTTAGAAGCTCGTCAACATTGGTTTCCAAAGGTCGATTTTTTTCTTTGGCCTTGCTTAGATAGATTGCTGCCATGCTATCCAATACTGTGATGTCTCTGCGTGTTTGTGCATGCCAAGCACTATACTTCACTGTTCTGGTCCGTTAGCTTGGTCCATAGAATTTCGTTTCCGTTTCTAATGTGCAAACTTTTTCCAATGTGTGAGGTGCATGAGCATGTGGCGCGGCTCGCCTGCCGCCCTCTCTCCTGCGCCAGGCCAACTCGCCGGTGGATGCCGACCACGAGGCAGGCGTCTCTCCGACATGCTGCTCCTTCGACAGGCAGGGGAGCTGATGCTCCGACGACATTCTCATCTCCGAAAGTAAGCACCTTTCTGACTATTTCCCCCCTCCTAACTCTTCTTGGCTTGGATTTGCGTTTAGCCTAGACATTGGATAACGTCGACAAATCTGCTTTGTTTGCATTGTAGAAAATTCTGCTGCCTGTGTAGGTCTCACTGCTCTGAGGCAGAGATTTTGTTTCCTTGCATTTCTGCTTCCTGTACTACTTTTCTCGTTCATTCTGATTTATAGACACTCAAATTGTTGGTTGGTGCTTTATGTTTTGGATCTGGTCGTAATGTGTGTATTAAGAATAAAAATAAGAATCAAGGTGTTAAAGCCTCCATACATGCAACATTTATCTCCTTTTTCGCCTACAAGTAACCAGCTTGTAGAACCATGTTTTGCTGCTGCTGCTGCTGCTGCTAATTTGTTTCACAATACCCTCGTTGCAAATGGACAGACTTATTACAAGTTGAATTGTGTATGCTCAAGTGCCCTGCACAGTATTTTAGATGGCTGCTATCTCGAGTCTTTTCTAAGTATCAGCGTTCTAAGTACCAGCGTTAGCTTTGCTCACCATGATTTGTTCTTGTCCAAGGAACACACAGACCAATTGACTCTGGTGGCCTTTTTCTTCGACTCCATGTGTTTCGGTATATTTCTGGTTCCTCTTTGTGTTATGGCCATCTTGCCGATGACCCTTTTCTGAATTATAGTGATGATGATCATCTGGTCACCTAGTTTCTTAGCTGTGTTACAAAGAATTTGGCATCTGGGCCTAGGTACTAGAGGTCATGGTGCTATTATTTGAATTTACATTATCAGTTGCTGAATTTGTACCATTTCGACGATGTTACCACGTTTTGGATTTACATGGCCATATTTGCTTAGTAATTTTTGGTAGCACTTGTTTGTGCTGATCTGGACATGATCAGAGTGGCAGTGTTCTTTTGTGATTGAAAAACACGATGCTGCCTTTGTAAAGATGGAATCTGCAGTCCTACTAGTAATATTCACGAGTGCTGGAATTTTGTTGATTCACCGTTTTTTTTAATAATACTAGTAAATCATCTACAAGATACTTTCTGCATTCATCTACTTATTTCTGTAAAGCCATTGTTAGTTCCTTGTAAAAAAAACCACTGTTAGTTGGATTGTGCTCATCATTTACATCAACTGCTCTGTTGCTTTTTTGCAACCTAACTTTGTGTTCTGTAAATCGTAACGTTTTAGTTACACTTGCAGACTGGATACTTAGCTTCCATTCTGACCATGTAATCTTAATTAATTTTGTGAGAGGGCATCGACCGGACCATGCAACTGGAGCGTCTCAAGGAAGGTTCCCATCCAAGCAACAAGTCTAGGAAATCCTATTCGACTAAATCCTGGTAATCGATCCGTCCTTTAGATCTCTCCTACCTTCTCCACTCCTGCTAGCTCGAATTGAGATTATATATTATGGGTGTCTTCTTGCTTCAGATTGGACAGATTCGATGCTATTACATTTTACAGGGATTGCTCGACATAATCATGCCGTTCTAGTTCTGGAATTTCTATTTTCTAGCTGATAAATACCGTAGGTAGTCTGTTAATTTGAGATTCTATCTCTGTGTGCTGTGATATGTGTTTCACTGTCATGGCTAACCTGGGAATACTTGTTTATGCTCCAAGTGCATTTCTTAGACGTAGGTCTTTGAATCAAAACATATCAATTTATTCAAAGCCTCTCTCAATGCCCTCTGATTCTTTTTTGCTCTCTATCTCAGGATACATACTACCTCACCATGATGGATTGCTGGGCCTTACCTGCCATACCACCTCGTCTACTTTCTCGATGCTGCCTCCTTTTAGAAGCTCGTCAACATCGCTTTCCAAAGGTCGATGTTTTTCTTTGTTTGTGCTTGGATTAGATTGCTGCCATGCTATCCAATACTGTTCTGCATGGTGCTCTGGGCCATGGCATTTCTGCAACTGCTGTCTCTGCGTGTTTGTGCAAGCCAATCACTATACTTCACTGTTCTCGTCCGTTAGCTTGATTCATAGAATTTCGTTTCCATTCTAATGTGCAAACCTTTTCCAATGTGTGAGGTGCATAAGCATGTGGCGCGGCTTGCCTTCCGCCCTCTATCCTGCGCCAGGCCGACTCGCCGGTGGATGTCCACGTCGCCCACAAGGCAGGCGTCCCTCTGACACGCTGCTCCTTCGACACGAAAGGGAGCTGATGCTCCGACAGCATTCTCGTCTCCGAAAGTAAGCACCTTTCTGTCTATTCCCCCCTCCTAACCCTTCTTGGCTTGGATTTGCGTTTAGCCTAGACACTGGATGACGTCAACAAATCTGCTTTGTTTGCATTGCAGAAAATTCTGCTCTCTGTGTAGATCTCACTGCTCCTAGGCAGCGATTTGGTTTATATTGTGTGAGGTGTTTCTGGGTACTGGAACATGCTGTCGTGTTTCCTTGCATTTCTGCTTCCTGTACTACTTTTCTCGTTCATTCTGATTTATACACTCAAATTGTTGGTTGTGCTTTATGTTTAGGATCTGCTGGTAATGTGTGTATTAAGAATAAAAATAAGAATCAAGGTGTTAAGCCTTCGAACATGCAACATTTATCTCCTTTTCTCCTACACGTAGCCAGCTTGTAGAACCATGTTTTGTTGTTGCTGCTAATTTGTTTCACAATACCCTCGTTGGAAATGGACAGAGTTATTACAAGTTGAATTGTGTACGCTAAGGTGCCCAGCACAGTATTTTAGATGGCTGCTATCTCGAGTCTGTTCTAAGTATCAGCGTTAGCTTTGCTGACCATGATTTGTTCTTGTCTCTAGGAAAACACAGATTAATCGACTCTGGTGGCCTTCTTCTTCGGCTCCATGTGTTTAGGTATGTTTCTGGTTCCTCTTTGTGTTCTCGCCATCTTGCTGATGACCCTTGTATGAATTATAGTGATGATGATGATCTGGTCACCTAGTTTCTTAGCTGTGTTCCAAAGAATTTGGCATCTGGGCCTGGGTACTAGAGGTCATGGTGCTATTATTTGAATTTATATTATCAGTTGCTGAATTTCTACCATTTAGACGATGTTACCACGTTTCGGATTTACATGGCCATATTTGCTTTGTAATTTTTGGTAGCACTTTTTGTGCTGATCTGGACATGATCAAAGTGGCAGTGTTCTTTTATGATTGAAAAACACGATGCTACCTTTTTAAAGACGGAATCTGCAGTCCTACTAATACTATCCACGAGTGCTGGCTAGTAATCATTCTAGCCTTTGTTCATCCTGCTAGTTGAAATATGTTGCTGGCCTGAACCAAGACCATGCATATCTAGCTGAATGCACTCTTCATGAATCCGACGCAAGTAGTTGTACTTGCACACATTCTTGTTACTTGTTTCCTTAGCTCCAAATTGTACTCAGTAGGTGATGCAGAGATTCTAACCCTGTTTGTTTTTGCATTTCAGCATGGAAAGAAAGAAAGATTAAGAATGATGAGCCAGATCCTTTAACTTTCTCTATGTATGTGTGCAGCGGTGTTGGGACACGGCCTGGCCTTGTGTGCCCATGCATCTTGCTCACGTCCACTTCGGAGTCCGGTGCAATCTGGAAAGCTGTCCCTGGTTATTGCTTATGTGTAATGATTGTTGTTTCGGTCCTTGTATGCTTTGGCCTATGTAACATCCTTCTTGTAATGCTCCAAATTTGGAGTTGTAATAGTGCAACAGTTGTTTACTTTGCCATGTTTGTAGTCTTTGGTCATGAGTTAAAAAGGTCTTTGGTTGCATGTCATGTGGGTTGTGCTCTTTGCACTATTTATTGGGAAATTGTTTTATCTGTGATCTAAATATTGAATAAACAGCAAATGTTATGCTGAAATTTTGTAATCTTGGTAACTATTTTTGCCTTAAAGAAAACTAGTTTGTTGTTATTTTCTATTTGCTGCTGCTACTAGCAGTAGGTAGAGATGCAGCTCACTCCCGCTCAGTTGCATCAAGACTACAACTACTGTACATAAATAATTATGAAATCAAATGTGGCAAGTACCAATTGTAAGTAAATTATATCATGAAATTCGTTGAAAGTAGCACCTGTTTCGTTGTACAATGTCTTTGCTACAACTACTGGATAGAAATAACTATGAAAAAAATGAGACTAGTACATTTTATGTGCTGCGATTGAATACATCCTACTATTGCTCAAAGTGCAGGATAATTATCAATACGTACGAGGCTACTAGTTAGTCGAACTACTGGTAGTGTTCAATCTTGGATTAAAAGATCTGATTAGGGTCGTACTCGGACCATCTGCATCCAAATTTCCTAATCAAATAGCAATTACAAGGATGGTGCTAATCAAGGAGGGCGACCTAACACAGAAGCACATAAATCCTATCGTAATATCCTATGTACCCCAATTGCACAGAGAAAATAATGGTGCGATCTTCAACACTCAATGGCGCAAAAAAAAAAAAAAAAGATCTTGAAGTACCCGATGTGCTTAACTTCCTACAAACCGGAACCACGAATCTATAGAATTTTTGGGCCGACTCAACGCCTCCTCTATGGATCCGCATCGCGTCGATCGGTGCATGCTCGTGACATCAACCTTTGAATTCCCGGGTGAGCTTTACCATCAACATGATAGTATGTTCTGGACTAGGTGCGGAAATAACCCTAGCTCTCGCCCCACCATCTATCGGAACTCCCGAGCCAGTTAGATCACAAGAATTGCGTTCCCGCGGATCGCCCTGCTAAACTCGATTCGAATCGTCCATCTAGGATAAATCCAACTTCCAGAGCCTCATCTCGGCTCCCGAGGTGAGACGCGGGTGCGATCTTGAACACCCAATGGCGCAAAAAATGATCTTGAAGCATCCGATGTGCTTAACTTTCTACAAACTTCAACCACAAACCTATATAATTATTGGGTCGACTCAACGCCTCCTCTGCGGCCGCATCCAAAGGGTATATATGGTGCATCCCCATAGAGCCTCCACAACGATTTGCGATGGTGGCCGTTGGATCGTGCTTTGCAGCGAATCTCGGCCGTCCCTTTGCTTTCACCGCACGCGATATAAAAGCGCTCCCATGTGTGGAGTGAAAACCTAGATCGAGGTGAAAATATCCCCGACGCCTGATCCGGCTCCGCCATCCCCACCCTTCCTTCTTCCCCCGCCGCCTCTCCTCCCGCTCAGTAGCAGCCGCACCCGACGCCATCCCAGGACTCTCTAGTCGCGATGGTTGGTGCATGCATCGTGACGTCAGCCTTTAAATACCCCGACCTTTAAATACCCCGACGAGCTTTTCCGTCAACATGATTGCATGTTGTGGAGGAGGTGTGGAAATAACCCTAGCTCCCGCCCCGCCATCCACCCGCACTCTCGAGCCAATTAGATCATAGGAATTTCGTCCCCGCAGATCAGTGTGTTAAACTCAATTAGAGCCGTCCATCGGGAATAAATCCAACTTCCAGAGCCTCATCTCTGCTCCGGAGGCGAGACGCACGTAGCCCAAGACTCACACTAATTGCTTACTCTACCTTAAACCCTCACACTAATTGCGTTGCTGAATCCAAACAGTCTCCCCGACGATTCCCCTAATTTCTCAGTTTCCGTCGATGAGCAGCCTCCCACCCTCCTTTCGCCGATGCCTCCTCTCCCCTCTCAATCCTGCCGCCGGCACAGTCCCTCCGCCGCCTCCCCCTCACCGCAGCTCCTACCTCCCTCGCCGGCCACCCTTCACCGCTCCCGTAAACCAGCACCACAGCGCTGATCCTCCTCCTGGACGAGCACCCCGCGAAAGCGGATGCGCGCCGGCTACCGACCATGCTCGCTGGCTCCCTCTGTTGGCCTCCCGAGCCAGTGAGCTCCACGGATTGACCTATTGGCCCGTCGACGGGGACAACAATGGCGGCGAGACCGTGGCTCTCTCCGCTGACGGCCGCCAGCCGGAATTGCAGAGGGATCGACGGAGGAAGGCCTGGTGGTGGCCTGCCCGGGCTGCTGCAACCGGCGACCACATCCCCGACCTTCTCCCTACGCCGGCAACGTCCCTGGACCTGCTGCTCCAGATGCCATCCGCCTCTCCGTCCCGCTGCTGCCTCCCAGTGAGCACCCTGCCAAATCCTGTTCCTTTCCATCACGTTCCTGATCGATGTATGCGCGTCAATTACTCTGAATCCCTTGTGCCATCTAGCCGTGACAGTGTTCTAGGGTTAGGCTTGGGTCCTGATGTATGCGCGTCAATTACTCTGATTGACTGTTAGCCCACCAATCTTCTGCAGGAAATAAAGAACTCCTAAGCCATGTTGTTTTACTCACATCGGAAGAAAAAATAAGGCTTTGGCTGCTGCTCCCTTTGATTTTATCTGTATCCATACTGTTACTAGTAGCACAATAGCTCAAGTGTCGTGAGGTGTTTTGGTTCCCAAGGGAAGGTTGGCATCAAGATTTGTGAAGCCCGCCTGTGCACATACGTTCTTGACTGATTTTTGTTACTTTTATTTCCTGTGGATGGATGAATGGGTAGGAGGTAGAGAGAAGAATGCCATGTGTGGAACAGGGGAATCTGTTTTCACACGATTAGAAATTTGCTGGCTTGTCATGCATACAACTCGGTTCTTTTTTCTTTCGTTTTTTTGCTTATCATTCATATGCGGTGGTGAAACTGTCATTCTTGTTTGAAGCTACAAAGTACTAGTCATTTCGGTTTTCACTAAGGTTTCATTTACTAACTTACTACAGCTACTACCTGTGGCTGCGGCTTCTGGTTCGGCATCAACATCGGCGGTGGATAGAGCCACCCTTCCACTTGTCTCTCGCACTGAAGTGGACCAACGGTCGTCTCACTTGGCAGCCGGTGAGGGGCGCTGCTGGTGTCGCCAGAGAGTACACCGCTATCCTCGTGTCAGGCATGCTCGACATCAACTATATATGGTGAGGAGGTAGTCCCACTCTCTTCAACCCCTGCAGGTTTCCTATGCATGGTTGCTGCAAATGGTGATCTTCTGTGTGTTCTTGACAAATGCAAGGAAGAAAAATTATGTGTCTTGAGGCCAGTCTGGATGTATGTACATGTTTGCATAGTGTTCAGGTTCTACACATGTTTTCTCTAATTTGCAGCAGCTGTGTGGGCAACTACTAGTGGTCTTTGTGTTGTCACCATTGCCCCTTCATATTTTATTGTGATGTGATCGGCTTATAATTGTACCTTCGTTCATGTCGTGTTGGATAGAGACTTAAGCCCCTTCATCCGGGCACATGTTTCGCTTCTTAATATTCTTTTTGTGATGTGGATGATTCTTGATAGGATTTTCTCTGGTTCTCTGAAAATTCTTACTATCAAAATATGTTCTTTCTCCTTTACTCGACTTCTCATGCATAAATCTTTGAACCACTGTTTTTCTTTACTAAACAAAAAGAAGGAAAGCACTTCATCTCTTGTCTTCTCTTCTCTGGTTCAGTGTGATTATGTTATCAGGTTCATTGCGAAGATTATTACTACCAAAGCATGTACTGTCTTCATTTAATCGCCTTCCCAGGCATAAAATTGGATTATTGTTGTTTGGGACGAATAAAAATAAGGAAAATGCTTTTGACTAGACAGAGTTATTTGTTTGTGACTAAGTGAGCACCACACACCTTTCTGTGCCTCTGTAATACACAATGCTGCGTGTTATTTACTTCAACCATGGATAAAAATTTGCATCGGGACTTTTGCATACTAGTTGAGTATTTCAGTTCCTGAATTTGAGTACTCAGTAAAGGCTGAAGAGCATTTCTACATGATATCAGTAGCATTGGATCAATTTTCAGTAACATTTAACAGGATGCTTCAGTGTTCTTGCTGCTGGCCAACTGGTTTCCTTATTGATTTTAAATGCTTTGCATCTGTTACAAGAAAAACAGTACACCTGTTGCTTCTTTTCTGAACATAAAAAGGCTCCGCTTATTGACCCAGCAGTCCAATATATGACAGTTATTTGCAGTTGGTTACTTGGATGGCAGATTTGTATTTTGCTAGCGTTCAGTTTCAGAAATCTTTCAGCGTGCGATTTTTATGCAAATTGTGTCTGTTTGATCCTGATGTACTGCGATTTCATCCGATTTCGGAGCAGTTGGGCACCCTCGATAGGCTGGCACATTTGTTGCGGTCGCCAAAACAAGCGAAAAAGTAGTACTTTTGTCTCAGTTTGTTTGCTCTGAATATGAATCACTCGTGCCATCTAGCCGCGACACTGTTCTAGGGTTAGGCTTCGGTCCTGATGTATGCACGGCAATTACTCCGATTGTTAGCCCACCAATCTTCTGCAGGAAATTTTAAAAACTCCTAGGCCATGTTGTTTTACTCCCATCGGAAGAAAAAACAAAGCTTTGCCCGTTGCCTTTTATTTTATCTGTATCCATATTGTTACTAGTAGCACAATAGCTTCAAGTGTCGTGAGGTGTTTTGCTTCCCAAAGGAAAGGTTGGCATCAAGATTTGTGAAGCCTGCTAGTGCACATACCGTTCTTGATTTGATTGATTTTTGTTACTTTTATTTCCTGCTGATGGATGAATGGGTAGGCGGTAGAGAGGAGAATGCCATGTGTGGAAGAGGGGAATCTGTTTTCACACGATTAGAAATTTGATGGCTTATCATGCATACAATTCGGTTCTTTTTTCTTTCGTTTTTTTTTGCTTATCATTCATAGGCAGTGATGAAACTATCATTCTTGTTTGAAGCTACTGCTTACTAGTCATTTCGGTTTTCACTAAGGTTTCTTTTACTAACTTACTGCAGCTACCCATGGTTGTGGCTCATCAACATCAGGGGTGGATGGAGCCAGCCTTCCACTTGTCTCTCGCACTGAAGTAGACCAGTAGTGGTCTCACTTGGCAGCCGGTGAGGGGTGTTGCAGGTGTCGCCAGAGAGTACACCGCTATACTCGTGTCAAGCAGCTTGACATCAACTATCGTGAGGAGGTATTCCCACTCTCTTCAACCCTGCAGGTTTCCTATGCATGGTTGTTGCAGATGATCTCCTGTGTGTTCTTGCGAAATGCAAGGAAGAGGCCAGGAGAGGGTAGGATTTCCGTAAGAAATCTTTGTAGGAAAATATGTGTCTTGAGGCCAGTCTGGATGCATACATGTTTACATAGTGTTCAGGTTCTACACATGTTTGCTCTAATTTGCAGCAGCTGTGTGGGCAACTAGTGGCATTTGTGTTTTCACCATTGCCCCTTCATATTTTATTGTGATGTGATCGGCTTATAATTGTACCTTCGTTCAGGTAGTGTTGGGTAGAGGCTTAAACTCGTTCATTCGGGCACATGTCTCGCTTGTTACTATTCTTTTCGTGTTGTGGATGATTCTTGATAGGATTTTCTCTGGTTCTTCGTGAAAATTCTTACTATCAAAATATGTCCTGTCTTCTTTACTCGACTTCTCAGGCATAAATCTTTGAACCACTGTTTTTCTTTACTAAACAAAAAGAATGAAAACACTTCATCTCAGTACATGTTTTGCTCTATTTTGTAAAAGGGCAAGTGTATGTTTTGTAGATAGTTTCTCCCTCTTCTTTTGGTGTTGTGGATGATTCTTGGAAAGATTTTCTCAGGTTTTATCTGAAGATTTTTGCTACCAAAATCTGTCTCGTCTTCTCTACTCTGGTTCAGTGTGAATATTTTATCAGGTTCATTGAGAAGATTGTTACTACCAGAGCCTATATTGTCTTCTTTAATCGCCTTCCCAGGCATAAATTTGGAATACTATTTTTGGGGAAGAATAAAAATAAGGAAAATGCTAGAGTTATTTGTTTGTGACTAAGTGAGCACCACACCTCCTCTCCGTGCCTCTGTAATACACTATGCTGCATTTTATTTGCTTTAACCATGGATACAAAATTGCATAGTGACTTTTGCATACTAGTTGAGTATTCCAGTTTCCTGAATTTGAGTACAGTAAAGATTGAAGAGCATTTCTACATGATAGCAGTAGCATTGGATCAATTTTCAGCTGTCATCTTGCTGCTGCCCCTGCTGCTTCTTTTTTGAACATAAGGCTCAGCTTATTGACCCAGCAGTCCACTATCTGACTGCTATTTGTAATCGGCTACCTGGATGACAGATTTATATTTTGCTAGTATTCAGTTTCAGAAATCGTGCAGCATGCGATTCTTTAAACAAACTGTGTTTGTCTGATCCTGATGTACTGCGATTTCATCCAATTTCAGAGCAGTTGGTCACCCTCGATAGGCTGGCTCATCTGTTGGGTCACCAAAACAAGCGAAATAGTAGTACTGTTGTCTCAGTTTGTTTGCTCTGAATATGTTAGTGCTGGGACATTTTTTATTCTTCAGATTCGAGTATATGTGTTGTTGTGGCGTATCATCAGCTTATTTAGCTACTCATGTGCCGTCATGTTTTAAAAATCGACCGGGGAATGTTATGCGTCATGTCAACTTTGAGAGCGACATGTATTATGGCCTTATGGGCGTAATAAATAAGCCTTAATTGGCTTGTTTATTGATTATTGTTTGGGCTCTTAACATGTGGCTTCCAAATACTATACTATAGTACTTGTTAATTGAACATAGATTATACTACTAGTATAGGCTACAGGAGGATTAGCCCAGATAGTAGAGGGTATTGTTGGGAGTAAAACACTTAAGGAATTAAACTTCATCGCCATGTTTGGCTTGGAGGCGTCACCGTTTTACTGTACTACACTGCATTTACTCCTGGTGTGGTGCAGTGCTTATGGCATATTGGAACGTCCATTCTAATGTGGATGATGAATCTCGACTGGCTTATATTTGAGCTATACTGGGCCCCTTTGGCTTTCTACCGTGGATAGCAATTTGCAATAGGACTTTTGTATACGATTTGGTATTGCAGTTTTCTGTATTCGAATAATCAATCAAGACTAAAGAGCATTGATACTGTTCATTTTTCTTTAATAACAATTGATTTCTCTGATATGCAGTTGTCTGGTGAATTTGGGGATACAGAGGAGTTTCAGAGGTGAAGGGATGTGAAACAGCTTGGTGAGTATTGTTGGGAGTGCCAGCATTCTAAATGGCTATATCTTATATTCATTTTGTCCTAGTTAATAAAATTTAAAGGCTCATTAATGTAGTTTCATCTCGGAGAACTGTTAGCCAGCCATATTTGTTTTTGATAATTCTGATTTGGATGTTTATGTAACAGGCTAAGTGTGCTCTCAAGAACTTGAGGATCAAAGCTGCTCCTAGAAATTCAGAATTCAAGATCGGTGGTTTGAGTGACAGAAAATGCAACGAAAAATACGTGAGAGTTCCTCATAACGCTTTTATTCATATAACTAGTCAAGAGCCGTGTTCATTTTTACTAGTGCTTATATTAATAATTTTGGAAGGGTGCTCAGCTGTTTCTAGCTTGTTCTACAATTTATTTTTGTCTACAGTTTATTGCCATTTACTTAGTGCTCCTCTGATTAGCATGTTTAACTAGGTTTTCATGGAGGCAGAGGAATGGTAACAACGGAGACACTGGTACTATCGAAATAAGTCTCTGATTACTTTTTGAGGCACCAATTCCGATAATTTCCCATGTATCCATGCGGGGAGGCCACATCGTTCGACGTATTTCCCTGTGGAGGTTTGTTTCAGCTACATCCTCAAAGCCTCCTCCCTTTTAAATTTCATACATTATCTCACGTCCTGGTATGTACTTTTTGTGTGACCAGCATGCTTGTTCCTCTGCAAAGATACACCAGACCTCAGTCTACTCCGCAAAAGTCCTCACTTGTCGAGAAATCCGGACACAAGCCTCAAAAAAGAATGCCAAGCCTCAATGATGTGAGTTATCATCTACTACCTCTGTTTCGAAATATAAACCTTTTTAGCTTGCTGGAGCAATATATAACTTGCTAGTTTTAGTGATATCGGCAATTAACTGATGTTTCATGCTACCCTAAATGCAAGGCACTTTAACGTAGCAACTATGACTCTGAACCCATGCTGATGGTATGTGGCATTTCAATTGCACCAATGTTTACTCAAATTGACAGGAGGGTCCTGGAAACACCCAAGGTTAGTGAGAATCCACCAAATTTAGTGTGGCATTCTTGTGCTCGATGTTCTTCTGGATGTATCTAACTGGTAAGCCTTCTATCATGTAGCCGAGGGCCGGTAACAGTGAAGATATGTTGTCACGCAATGGACGTTGGGATCCTGCGACCAAGGTAAGCATGTTTTCTCTTTCTAACATTTCTTTATTACTTCTTGATCATCAATGGAGCTTCTGTTAATTTGATGATTCTTTCTTGTTCAAGAAGTTCTTTCGTGGTCAGTTGTTAATTTCCCTGCATGGTGTGATGTTCGGGGTCTTGTACGAGACCATCAAAGGCTTGGGACTGCAAAGGGAATCATATGTCTTTTTTTGCAACATCTTCAATAGTTCCTCTTATCTGTTGCTAAACTTGTTGTTTGCAGGCAATAGAGAACTCTTATTCCGTAACTGAAGATATCCCATCAATGTGACGAGCTCGTGTGTCAGATATAGTGGATAAGATGTTTGATGTGTTAAAATCCAAGCTGCCTGGATTACCCAATTTCCTTTTCTGCCTTCTTCCTGAGAGGGAAAACTGTGAAAGTTTATGGTTAGTTCATATTTTCAATGGTCATCATTTGTTACCCTTCCCTAGAAGCTTGATTACCTGCTGCTGAATATTTAATATATTTTCTTCCACCAGGTCCTTGGAAGTGGAAGTGCCTTGCCGAATTCGGCATTGTTACACAATGTCTAGCTCCGACAAGATTCAATTATAATTACCTAAACAATGTGTTGTTGAAGATAAATGCTAAGGTTTGTTGATATGACCCTTTTCTTTTTTCTGTAGGCTACCGTATATGCTTACGATATTTGTATTTTCGCTAGTTGTCACCTAGCTTGGGGGATTGAACACATTGCTACAAATTGAAGTATCCCGTGCAATCCCTATTGTGCTAGAGGTTCATATTATCATCTTGGGCATGGATGTGTCACACGGTCAACCTGGACAGTCTAATAGGCCTTCCATTGCTGCGGTAAGATATGTCATTTGATAAAATGTTAAGTTCAGTTATTGTCAATAACATGTGCGTATGTCCTTGTAGATATCATTGCACATGCATGGTACTTCCAAGGAATCACTTATAAACTTCAACACTAATTCTGAGCGTGTTGCTCCATCGATCTCGCCTGCCCGTGTAGCGTAGGTTGCCAGGGACGGCTGCTGCAAGGCAATGAGGGTGGGGGTGCTGGCCTTTAGGACGCGACATTGGCGACGCGGCCACGGAGGGGAGCAAGCGCAAGCTCCTGCTGGCAGCGTCCTTCACCGTGCCTTGTTCATGTCGTCGATGGCTGTGAGATCTGGCGGCGGCAGAGAGGAACTCTGAGCAGTCACGCATGGTGCTCTCTAATGAACTGACCACAACCACCTCACCGGGGATGGCTCCATCCATGCCTGCAACACCATCGAGGCAGGCAGGTGGGTGTTATACATGCACATGTCCTCCAATCCTATTCTGGTTGGCTTGTTCTGCGAAAAGATTGGATATTCTCTGCTTGCTTTGATTGTTAAGGGTTCCAATAACAAATTATGCGCACGTTTAGCAATCTAGGAACATCATTTTGAAGCCTTTCTCAAAGAACTTGATAGCAGACCTGTTGGAACAATGGTTATGTTAGAGTATTAGTAACTCATGTTCAGATTCAGTTGACTTCTACTTTTAATTTAGCCTGTAGTGTTTAGCAGAACATGTTTTTACTTTTGAGCAGTTAGCCTGCCCGATGCAATCAGACACTTCTGTGGATTGTAAAGAAGCCTAAATTCTTATTACACGGTGATTATGAAATGCACTTGGCTTTTCATGCTTTTACAAGTATGAGTCACAAAGAAAGCTCCAGGCTCCTAGTATCCGAAAATAACTTTTCGAAGAACTAATTGTGCCTTGTAGGATTTTATCAGTCCATCGCATCACGTTTTTATGTTTGCTAATCTTGTAATTGCAGGAAGGAGACGGTGGTTGCATCCTTCAACGCTACCAAGGTCCTGGCGACGGCGGCCACGTCCATCCCACGTCCTCCTCTGGGGGCTGGCACATTGCTTGGGTTTTGTCCTCCCCCTCTCCTCCGACATCCTTCCTGGGAGCAAGGCAGCTCCTACCCCCGCTGTGCTGCAAGTGAGACATCTCATCCCTTGTCTGGTATGTGTGTTTTAGAACGCTGCCTGATTGTAAAGAATAATATTCTTGGCACCGGCTTTTGGTGCTTCTTGAGTGGATCATGAGTGCCGCTATTTGTAGATTATGCACCTCATGGCTTAGTTCAGATTCCTTTGATTCAAAGTTTTGTATGTGATGATTTCTCCCTCTTTTATCTTTTATTATGTGGTTCTAACTTCGCGTGGTCACTTCTGGATCACGATCTTGACTCTTCCCTCTTTTCATTAATTAATGGAGCTCATGTACTCCTAGAATGATAAAATGTTATTTTATAGTGTTTGTTTGTGTGTTTAATTATACATGGATCTTCTTATGCTTTTGGGATACCAACATTGCGCTATTGTGTGGGTTTGCTGGTCCATGTTTCCACTTTATTAGGAGTTTGATTTGTGCTTTTGCTATCTTTTATGATTTTGGATAAGCTCGGTGTTAACAACTCGAGTGTAAAGGCCATCAGGTGCAAGAGAACCGGAACTTGAAGGGTGAGGTACTTGAAGCCACATGCCTCGTAGGTTCTAGAGCAACTTCGAGAAGGTACTTGACATTCACACCAAAGGTTACACATTAAATCTGTTAGATGTAGACCAATTTTGATGGAAGTTTTGTTTATGTTAATATCAATTCAGGGATTGAGGCTGCCCCCAGGAAGAGAGTTGCCACCAGCTAGATCTGAATTTTCCATCGGGAATCTAGTGAAGCTAGAATTTAAAGGCATTTACGGGGGTTGTACCTCTAAACTGTTGTTGATATAACATTGAGTATGGATCTGATATTTTCTGTTGCATGGGTTTCAAATTTGACCAAATTCAAAGTAAGATCAAATCTATCTAAATTTATATGGTACTTCTCATATGTGTTGCGCCTCTAGTGAAGCTTAAAAAAGGGGGTTTCTAGGTTCCGTCTTATGCAGTGTCTAATAAGGTTTCTACAACAGTATGATAAAAATCTAGGTTTGCAATTTAGGAACTGATATCTGATATCAAAGTTTGAGTCCTATTCTATAAAGGGAAAATGATATGGGTACTAGGAACTCAACAAAATGGTAGTAATGTCTGATTAATTTTGCACTTCTGGGCTCTGTGTATTGCAATTTGGCATTGCTATTATTGAAATCGATAGCACTCTTGAGCACATCCCATGCTTGAAAAGTTAAATTTAGGATTTGAAAATGATGCGGAAGTTCACTGTTTATTGATCCTCTCATCTCAACCTTGTTTTGTTTTAGTTAAGAGTGATACTCTTGTTTTCAGAGTAAGAGCACTCTGTTGTTGTCTAGATCTAGCTTGTAATGATGTCACTGCAATGAGGCACCTATGCTTGTATATGAAAAGTTATTTTTTTGGGTTCCTTTATTGTCCAATACTGTAATGCTTTTCATATTCAGAACTAGCCATGGTTGTATATGAACATTTAAATATTTTACAGCAGGACTCTATACATGCATAATCGGTCATGAACTTTGATTTCTAATGATTTTCTGGGATGCTTGAAACCTTGATTTCGTATGTGCTATGGCGTTATTTATGTGTAGTATTGCGTTTGTTGTCATCAATGTATGTGGTGTGCGTAATTATGCTCCTTTGTGCAGTTGGCCTCCGCAAGCTCCTGCTGTTGACGCCCACCTGGAGCTGATGCTGTCTGCGTTCTTCCTCTGCTGTCGGCCACAACACCGATGTCATGTTCCATCGCCGCCTTGCACCCTGACACCATGAAGAAGCTCCAGCTCTTCTGCGACGATGATCAAGGTATGTGCATCTGCTATATTCTCTCATTTAGGTACAAGAAATCCGTGGCCAAACTGGTGACTTGTGGTGGCATTGCAGGTAGCTAACTGTGCTAGTCAGAAGTAGTTTAGGCTATGAATCTGTAGTTGATTTAATTGTTGTTAGCCTGGTGACGTAATTTGGAGCAGGTTTGACTGTTCGGAGAGGAGCAGCGGAGTGGAGTGGGTTTTTTCTATCGGTGTACATGATGAGTAGACCTTACTATTTTTTTATTCTGAAAGGCTACAGTAGTGTTATAATGAAGTTGCCAACACATGACCCTAATAGCATTTCACCCAAAGCGACCATAGAATGTTAACTGCAGTTTGTATCCAGATTTGACAACGCCAAGAGTTGTATTCCAATGCAACTCATGTTCCCACAAATACCATCAAGTGATCGCAATTGGTACATTTGCTATTCTGGAACAGGAGTTGGTGACTGTTGTACCATTTGTTTCCTTGACCAGAAGGTGTTCTATTCATATGAGTTGGTTGCAACTGAGATTCAATGACATTAATTGACTGGGAACTAAGTTAATTCTGCTGTACCCATCAAGGCATTAACAAAATGCGTAACATGTAATATGTAACATGTTTCCATTGTGGCTATTTTGTTTTAGAAGGTGTTTGTTTGCTTGGTCGCTTGCTGATTTGTCTTGTCTCCTCTAGAGGGATGTGTTGGTTCCAGCTCGCAAGTGCAAAAAGGGAACTAAAGAAGACATTAGCCTTTGGTTTACCCATGATCAAGAAAATAATTGAGGAGAATGAAGGGTGGATTCTTGGGTACACATTTATCTTGTTTTTGCAACTACATGTAGTGCATCATCCGAATCAGTTGATCCGTAACTAGTATTTTTCTTTTGGTAGGTGAGGTTGTTTCCCTCAAGTTTTGGTTCTTGCACCCATTAGAGAGTTCGCTAAACTAGGTATGTTTGCACAGTGACCAATGAGGTTGTCTGCCGTACATTATTTTTGTTAAGCCATGTAAGATTGAAGTACTGGGTTAATTCATGCTCATGGTTAATGGATTCAAACTGCAAGAAGTTTACTACCTGTACCCATATCTCGTGAAACTCCGTAAGGTTTTTTTGTTGGATTTTATTATTGATATGCATTTTGTCATGCAAAGGTGGCCATCAAAATTATGTAGTACTCTCATAGTTTCTGTTTACTTAAATGGAAATTGGTTTCTTCCCATTGTAAAAAGAATAAAACAGAGATAAGCGAGAATTAGACTAGCCTTTTGCACTGAAGATTCATGTTGCTGCTCTCTGATATAAATATATATATATATATATATTGTTATGCTTTACTTGTCCTTATTGTTCTAATCAGTCATTTGTTCTCTCCATGTGCTTCACTAGGTTGGTTATTAAGATGAAAAACTAGCTGAATGAATCAAATTCTACGCTATTGCACTCACGGGAACATCCAAGCGCACCATTCTTAGTGATCTAATAATGGTATGTTAATGCATTTTAAGAGGTTTTTACTTGTTTATTTTGCTTATCTTCTCCTGGTTTCAAGCATTGTGGTTTCCCCTTGCATTTGTTCATACATGTCGGCTAAACTACTCCGTGTTAGCAATTCTGGAAATATTATACCAGTCTTTTGTTGTTTCCTGCTAGTATGTCCACTTTCTTTTGGGAACTGTTGCCAACTGACATACATAACAAGGTACCTCCATATATGTTAGCTCGGGCACTTTGCCACTTTCCCTTGATCTGTGGTAGTCATTGCAAATATACTGCATGCTTGATCCTTCCTTAATCTGCAAGGATCTTGTACCTTGAATAATACTCACTTTCACATAGTTCCTTAATACTCATGATTCCAGGTCTTTCTCAACTTAATCACGCATGGCTTGCTCACTGTCAACTCAATTCTTACTATTCATGTTATTATGATCTTGTGTGTGTGCGTGTGTGGTGCATCTGATGTATATATGTATCTTCAGCATTTAGTTTTGGCGCCCTCTATTTAGTTTTGGCATCTTCTATGTTGTATGCTTTGGATAAGATTATGTTCCTTGCCCTCACTGATAAGGATGTTTTGGGTGAAGGTGATGTTGTTAATCTTGAAATCCAGGTGCAATGGATAGCAAAGCCGAGACTCTTTTCTGATTGTCTTTTCTTTGCTTTTAGAGATGATTGGCTTAAAGGCATATGATGTGTGCAAATGCAAAACAATTGTGGATAGGGAGAAAAAGATTCTCTCCATTCGAGATAGGGGTGTTGGTATGACAAAGGAAGATAAACCGTTGCAAAATCTGGAACTTCAGGTGCTGATCTTTTCTGCTTATTCCTGAGCTTTGAGATAATTTGAAATATCCAACACATATAGATGGTACCCTTGAAAAATTCCAGCCCTTTATGCAGCTTCCGTGGAAAAGATGCAGACTGGAGGTGACCTCAATCTCATTGGGAAGTTTGGTGTTGCCTTCTACTCAGTATACTTGGTTGCTTACTATGTTGAAGTTGTCAGTAAGCACAATGATAACAAACAGTAAGGCACCACTATCCTTGTCTTTATGTCTTGTGGTTTTTTGTTCAGCCCTTACCTTTTGCTTCGCAATTTTCTTGATTATGTTATGATTTTGTATTTTTCTCTAATAGATATATGTGGGAGTCCAAAGCTGATGAATCATTTTCATTCTTGGAGCATACATGGATTGAACCCCTCAACCGTGGTACTGAGATCAAATTACATATCCACGGTGAGGCTAATTAGTACCTGGAGGAAGAAAAGCTAAAGGTATCACTATATTAGCATTTTATGTCTTTATTATGATTCAACATTTGATATGTGCACATAATACTTGTAGACTTGCATATGGTGTCTTTACTTGAAGCGCACGGATCTCAATACTTGTAGACTGGCAAATGTTGTCTTTACTTGAATCGCAGTGGATCTCAATCACACTTTTACATTAAAGACTCTATTTGACACTGCACTGTGATAGCTTTTGAAGCCAGATAATTGTGTCAAGTTTTTGGATACCTAGCAAAAGATTATTATAGGAATTGTTTGCTAGAATTACTGCAGCCCCCTGTATAACTAGATTCCACAACACAGTGCAACACATCACATCTCACGAAAATTTGCCTGATCAGCCTGCTAAAACTATGGTTTGTAGGTGGACCACGCTTTTTTCTGGCTTGAAGCTTATGCTGATCAGGAATTTCTATAATTGCAGGAACTTTACCATGAATTGCACATGCTGGATAGATTTGAGCATTTTTTCAAAAAAAAGAAGGTAATTGCATGAAGAGGAGTTCCTAACAGCAACTCGACGAGGTAAAACCGGAAGAGGAGTTGTACTCCAAACTTGAGTTCAGTATATGGTAAATATTCCTGTCACATGCCTAAATATGACCTGCTATATGCTAGAACTGTTGTGATCTGGAATTATAACTTACTTGGCATTGTTGCTCTTTTTTTTTAAACTGCAAGGTATTTGCTACATAGATAACTGAGGATATACTAAATAAACATCTGGAATGCTATGTTCTATGCTTTGATTGCACCTATAATGTCCTTACATGGGCTATATATATGTTACTTGAACTGGAAAATTAGTATAATTTGCCTATGTCTAGTGTCCACAAGTGGTACAGTTTATCTCAGGAAAGAGTAGTTACAATACCAGGGATTTGACTTGTTTGATATAAGTTATTCACTCATCTAGCCTGAAATTATGGCTAACTGCCAAGAAAGAAACTGGTTTCCTTTTTGTCTAATAACTTAGATTGTTGTCTGTTTGAATGCTTTGCTTTCTCTAATCTGTCACCTGGTTTGCTTAATTACATGCTCTTTTGTTTGTTTGGTGGCCTGACGTCCATTTTTTGCAGTGTGGCAAGATTTTATGATTTATTGTTGATTATTTGATCTGTGTTGTGTCCAGAAAAAGAGTTGGCGTCATGCCGATTTTCTTTGGTGCTCCAGCTAATCAACCTTGAAAGAAGCTTAAAGTTGCACCAGCTAGCTTGTTGTCGAAAAGAACCTAGGCTAGTCTTTGTAGATTTGCAAGCAAGCATATATATGTATGCTGGGTTGTTCTTGCACTAGCTGGTGCTATATGGTGTCTTGTTATCTATCCTAAATATCTCATACAGATTACATGTACCAGTACGAGTGTAAACTTAAATATTAATCCGTAATGTTAAGGTTGTGGTTAAAACCATGGTAAGGCTGATGGAAACATTGTGTCATGTACTAGCTGATGTAATTTTGATGTGTTCATGGATAGTTGTGATATTTGCACTTGATTCTTCTTTTATTATCCATTTGTTTTTGCTGTGATCAAAATGTCTAGAAAAATAGAGAACTTGTTGTCAAAATTTTGTAAATCTAGGTCGAGTAATCCTGTATACTTCCTTGTGGCTAGCAATGGAGTGTGTGCTTGCAACTAGGTAGCCAATAATTGATTGATTTCACCGGGAGAAATCTAGCCTGTACGTTTGTTAGTTGTCATTGGCTAATAGCATTGGGCTTGGTGGCTATAGTAGTCTGTACGAAGCAAAGCAAGACTTTGACGAGATGAAGCTATAGTAGACTTGGACGAGTGATTTGATTGTGCGAGCGAGGCCTTTGCCAACAAGAATGGCTCCTCATCATGTTTGTCGATGATGTCCACGCTTGTGTAAGAGGAAGAAGGCGTGGCACAGACTCGATGGTGGCCAAGTCCACTGTAATATTACGTTTTGTAGTGCTTAGAGATGTGACAATTAATTAAGAGTTGCCTTTTTTTATATGGTGTCCATCCTTGGAAGCTGTTACAACTGGAAATAAACATGGGAGAGATAACTAGATGACCTTGCTGATATACTAGTTTTGTTGTTAATATGGAGTGTTCTTATTGGAATACATAGATGGCCTTGCTGATACTCCCTCCGTTCCTAAGGAGAAAGTGTAAAATATTTGGTGACTTTTCCTCATAAAAGAAGGCGCATGCGATGCTGGGTTGCCCGCCGAAACTGCCCCTCCTCTCCACTAGGTCTTCTCCTAAAAAAATGCCCAAAAATAACGCTGGCATTTGATTTCCGAGTAGCAAATTAGATGAAAAAGATTCCTCACTTCGTGATGCTACACGATCACGAGGTTCAGCATGGTGTTGTGCATGGCTTTGACGTCTTGGGCGAGCGTGGTAGACGCATTATCGGCGGCAGCCTGCCTGCCTTCCCGTGATGCTGCACAAGCTGAACGGCCTGCATGGTGCTGCAGGCGGGTTTGACGTCGTGTGCGAGCGCATCGACCTTCCTATGGTGCTGCACAAGCGCACGGTGCTGCAGCGAGCGTATCCATGGAAGAGGATGGGGCAGAGATGGCCTCGACACAAGAGAGATACTAACGGGAGAAATTAAAGCGAGAGTTAATTGATTGCATGTAGAGGTAAGTTTGGAAGTTTTCCTTGCTTGTTTTCGCTCCTTAATAGATGCGCTCCCAAATTTATGCTTTTTTCTCCCTTTAATATTGAGAGAGTTTTTGGAATACATAGCAGTTATGAGAGGAAGGAAAGTCTGTGCCATGCAATATTTACTATTGTAGAAATAAATCACAGCCATGCGCTAGCTCCTTGCTCCCGTCTCCTCGATTTGTTTCCTTGTCTTTTGGTTTCCTCTTTGCCATGTCAGCAATCCGTGTTGCTTCTCATCTTAGCCATCTATCTCCATCACCGTTCTCCCAAGAAGCAGCAACTTTGCTAGATTTCCCGCCTGCTTCTATTCCCTACAGCTATGCCTCTCCTCTATAAGTACAAGACCATGGCCGGCCTGCCGCGTGTCGGCTAGCGCGTGACAAGTGACTTAGACTTTGCCTTTGTCGAGGAGAGGAGAGGAGGTGGCCATGATGCTCCGGAGGAGGCGGCCATGGTGACTTGGTCGGAGGCGAGCGTGCTTGCCGGCCGGCGGCGATCGAGGTTTCTGCCGATCCATGTACTCCCTACATCTATGCTTATTGTTTCAGAAATTTGTGAAACTTTAAAACTACTTTTTTCGAAGTGAAAAATGGGCTGTGTGCATCCCGAGGTCGCCGTAGTATAGTCCAATGGTGGACCAAACTCTCCCATCCCACCAAAGTGAGCTTCTTTCAGTTTGGGTCTTCATCTGACTTTGTGATTTATACTTTTTTCTTTACTTGTTTTGGTGTTTTTGAGCGACAAATTTTGCTGAGTCAAGGGAAAAATGGATTCTATGGGGCTGGGCCTCATAGTATCCCGCTTGGGACTGTCCTAGGATTTTGCCATGTCCCCAGCAGGCAGCAACACACACCTCATAGCAGCTCTGAAACCTACTAATCTTTTCATACATGCAAGGAAAGAGTCATATCTCCCTCACGCCAGTATTATGCTAATACCCATTGTACCCGTGATTCCGTTTGCAACAGATCTGTAGTTGATTTGAGTTGTAATCATTGATGGACATGTCCTCCTAGTTTATCTTCATCTCTGGCCCCGGTGAAAAGAAGGATGGAAGCAAGCTCGGCCATGAATATCACAGGACCAGCAGCAAGCTCGGCTGTCATGTACGTTGATGGCACCGCAGCTGCCATCATGCTCAACTCCACTACCTATATATGTATGCTGGCATGTTCTCATCTATCCTATATATCTCATACAGATAGCATACCGTAGTGTGAGTACAAACTCAAATATTAATCACTGGTAATGTTATGGTTATGGTTAAAATCATTCCAAGGCTGACAGAAAGATTGCGTCATATAACATGTACTAGTTGAAGTAATTTTCATGCGCTGATGGAGTTGTTCTGTTTGCACTTTATTCTTCTATCATTATCCATTTACTTTTGCTATGATCAAAATGTCCGGAAAATGGGAACTTGTCAAAAATTTGTAAAACTAGGTCGAGTGGTCGAGTGATCACTGGTAATGTTATGGTTATGGTTAAAATCATTCCAAGGCTGACGGAAAGATTGTGTCATATAACATGTACTAGTTGAAGTAATTTTCATGCGCTGATGGAGTTGTGGTGTTTGCACTTTATTCTTCTTTCATTATCCATTTACTTTTGCTATGATCAAAATGTCCGGAAAATTGGAACTTGTCAAAAATTTGTAAAACTAGGTCGAGTGGTCCTGGATACTCATGTGGCTTAATGTGCTTGCAGTCAGGTAGCTAACAATTGATTGATTTCAGCGGGAGAAATCTAGCTTGTACTTTGGTTGGTTGTAATTGGCTAATAGCATTGGGCTAAGTTGCGATGAATGGCCATGTCCACTATAATATCGCTTTTTGTAGTGCTCAGATGTGGCAATTAATTAAGAGTTGCTGAAAGGACACAGATGTCGCCTAGAGGGGGGGGGGGTGAATAGGCGATTCAAAACTTTTACGAGATGGGCTTAACAAATGCGGAATAAAACTAGCGTTTACTTTGTCAAGCCCAAAGCCTATATACTATTGTTCACCTATGTGCACCAACAACTTATTCTAAGCAATGGTTCACCTATGTGCACCAACAACTTATGCTAAGCAATACAAGCAAGTATGTGATAGCAAGATATATATATATAACTTCAAGCACGATGGCTATCACAAGGTAAAGTGCATAAGTAAAGAGCTCGGGTATAGAGATAACCGAGGCACGCGGGAGACGATGATTTATCCCGGAGTTCACACTCTTGCGAGTGCTAATCTCCGGTGGAGAGGTGCGGTGGCTTAGTGCTCCCGAACGCCACAAGAGGCTCACCTTGAGGTGTGGTTGCTCGATGCACACCAACGCCACAAAGGCCTCACCCCATGATGCAGTACTCACACCACACACCGAACGCCACGAAGGCGCCTCACCTAAATCTCCGGTGACCCTCGCCACAAAGGCCTAGGTCACGGTTCCACTAAGGGATTTCCTTCGAGGCGGAAACCGGGCCTTACACAAAGATTGGGGCACACATCCACAACTTAATTGGAGGCTCCCAACAAATCGCCACAAAGGCGTAGAATCCGTCTAGGGTTCCAAGAACCCAAGAGTAACAACCTTCTTGCTTTCACCACCACGAATCACCGTGGAGAACTCAAACCGATGCACCAAATGCAATGGCAAGAACACCACAAAGATGCTCAAGTCCTTCTCTCTCAAATGGCAAGAACACCACAAAGATGCAATGGCAAGAACACCACAAAGATGCTGCTACCTACCGGAGCTGCTGCCAGCGGTCACCTTTCCGTGCTCCTGTCGCCGACCACCTCCCCAGTAAGCTGCTGCTGCTGCTGGTGAGCCCTTCTCCTCTCCATGTAATTTTCCTAAACGAAATTGCCTTTTTTGATGGTGAATTGGTAGGCAGTATAGGAATCTTGCGTTTGAGTAAATGAAAAATGGTTGTGTGCGCACTAGTATATGTGCTAAGTTGCTTTGAAATTTTGATGTTTGTGATGCATACACAGTACTGAGAATCTTGCATATTCTTCAGGTTCAAATCATTCTAGAAGAGGAGATGCGGGGTGTGAAGGGTGGCACCGGGAGGCGGTGTCGGAGGAGGAAGCATGGTGGCGAACACCATCTACAACATCCTCAAGTGCAGCGTGGAGGCACTCAGGTGGCTCACAATCGACTAGTATTTACTGATTACGGCTGGTTGATCTAGACTAAATGCAGTATGGATCTTCCATTTGCTGATCATGCTCTGTTTTTTGTCCAAGGATGATGAGGAGGACTGAACGTCGGTGGTTGCCCCTTCTTCTTCAACTCCGGATCCATGTGTTTTCTGGGGAAGTTTTCCGCTCCTCTCTGTTATTTCTAAGCCTTTTGTAGTATTTACACCTCAAATATGTGTCAAGCTTTAATTGCTTTCTTGGATATAGGGGATGTACTTGCTTCTGTGAAAGGAAGCTTGAGTTTCTAGCAGAATTTCTTGACTTGTGTACATTTGGATGTGCAAATGAGTCGGTGTTGTGTGACTTGCTCACTGTATTCGCTGGTGCGTTATGAATGTGGATGTCCGGTAATTTAGATGAATCCATGCCGAATTTTTTCTTGACCTGATGTAGCTGAATCATTAGCTGAAGGATGTGTTGGCAACCGTGTCTTTGTCGTCTGCTGTGTTACCGACGGTGGTTTGTTTGAGTAAATAACTAGTAGTGTTCAAGTTGCAGGACAAGAGCTAGAGCTCAGGAAGGTGTCAAGTTTAGAATGATTTAAGCCTCCATATACGTGCAGTAGTTACCTCCTTTTTGCTGTTACAAAAAGGCCAGCCTGTAGGTTTTCTATGTATTGCTGCTTGTTTCTCAGTATACTTGTGCAGTATCAATTGCAGTTTGTTGCAAATGCACAGACTTGGTCTGCTCTTGTTTGTTTCAGTTTGCCTAGGTGCCTAGCTGTTTCTTGTATATATGGTCTGCACCATTTTGAATGATGCTGTGTTATTTCATTTCAGGTGAAGAAGAAGGAGAAGAAGAAGAGGATGAAGACTAAGAATGAGCCGCTAGATTCTTCTACTTTGTGCAACCTGCTTGGGGATTGTCTCAGCCTCGCGCGTGGGGCTCTGGTCCACCAAAGTCCTCGTCGATGTGCTTCGCGGTGGCTGGCCACTTGCTTCTTTTGGTCAAGCCGTTGTGGTGCATCTGGTAGACAGCAATGTAAGCTCTGAAACCTCAGTACTCCATGTGGAATATTTCAGAAGTTGGCTGCTCCCTCCCAAATGTTTGCAGAAGAATGCCTGATGGCTGTCTGTTGTTTGTGATGTTGCTGCTGTGTTATGAATTTTGGTGTCTGAGAATTTAGAGGTGTCCATGCTGAATTTTTTCTTATATAACCAGATGTAGCTGTTGATTCATTAGCTGAACACAAGTGCGTCTTTGTTGTCTGCTCTGTTATTGACTGTGGTTTGTTTGAGTAAATAATTACTAGTGTCTTGTAGTATTCAGGAAGCTAGAGCCCAGGAAGGTGTCAAGCTCAGAATGATTTAAGCCTCCATATACATGCAGTAGTTACCTCTGTTTTGCTGTTACAAAAGGCCAGGCTGTAGTATTTCTATGTATTGCTGCTTGTTCGTCAGTATACTTGTGCAGTATGAATTGCAGTTTGTTGCAAATGCACATACTTGGTCCGCTCTTGTTTGTTTCATTTTGCCTAGGTCCGTAGATGTTTGCTCTATATCTGGTCTACACCATTTTGAAAGATTCTGTGTTATTTGATTTCAGGTGAAGAAGAAGAAGAATTAGAAGAAGAAACCCCAGTTGTCCATGTGGAATATTTAAGGGGGAAGTTGGGTCCCTGCGCCGCTTGACGGTTATTTGCACTTAGTGATGTGCACAACACTTTCAGAAGGTCACATGTGAATTTTATATCGGTCTCTAGCATGCATGATGTTCTATGACTACTGGTTGGCCTGTGTTTTGGTTGAAGGATTTTTCCCCTGTATACATGTAGTATTGGTTTGTCTGCTGTATATTTGGTAGCATGGATCGAGATCATGTAGTTGATCAGCTGCTGCCTTATTTTTTGCAGTGTGCAGGTTGTTGCGGGTCAGCCTGTGGCTTGGGTTGTTGCGGTGGCGCAGGAGGAGGAGGCTGCGGCCTCGCTGTACGGATGCTTTTGCTGCTGGTGCTGCAGCAGACACATATTTTTTGTAATGTAATATGATGATGGGTTTGAGCATTTTGCCTGCGGTGATGGTTTCTTGGTTGCATGGGTGGCCTTGATCGACCGTGTATGATTGGAGTGAGCTATTATTTGGTGTTTGACAGTACAAGCGTAGGAAATCTGGAAAGGTAATGTCAGAAATTAGCTAGGATGTATGAAACTGATATAATCAATGGCAGCTATATATATAGCGAAGTGGAGATGCGCGAGCAAGAAAGAAATGGAAAGTTTATGTGAGTGAGTGAATGGATGGATGGATTCGTGGGCTAGCTAGCGAGTAGTAGTACTAGTGTCTAGTGTCGAGAGAAAATAAGGTTTAGGGATTAAAAATGGATCGGTCCATCCATTGAAGCTGCTGTTCTTTCTTCTGCTTCCGCTCCAGCTCCTTATCGTCAAACTGCTGCTTGCATCAGCAGGACGAGTCAGAGGGAGAAATGGGATGATCACTCGGGAGCGCGGGATTACCTTCTCCATGGTGAGGGATTGGGGCGATTTTATTTTGGAATTTGATAGATTATAACCATCAATAGCGATGACAAAGATGGCAACAACGACGATGGAGGCGGCATCGACGGCGAAGGATTGGAGGATTATCACCATTGATTGATGGAAGCTAGTTCTAAGCTAGCTAGCTTTTTTCTAGCATGTCATGGATTATCTAGGTGCGTGAGGGCATCTCCAATGGGGCGATCCATCCCGCGCCCGCGCGTCCGGATGGGTTGATCCGGACAAAATCCCGGCCCAACGCGGGGACGCACCGCAAAAGCGGACGGCCGCGGCGTCCGGAACGACGCAAACCCGGCCCAAATCTGGGCTAGGTTTGCGTGGCCGCGGATGGCACGTGCCGTCCGCTCGCGTCCGGGCGTCCGTCGCCTCGTCTCCTTTGGGCCCACCTGTCGGTGACCCGGGAGGGTATTAAATGGGGACTTGAGGGGATTTGGAACTCCACTCCAGTCCCCACTCCACTCCCGCAGCGAAACCGCCGCCATGGCCTCAAAGCGAGTTTTCGCTCCCGGAGCCAACGACGACGAGGCGAGCAGCAGCCGCTGTCCTCCGCCGGCGCTGCGGCCATCGGGAGGAAACCGAGGCGGCCTCCACATCGAAGAGGCCGCCCGCGGCGGCGCGGCATTGCCGCAACCGCCGCCGCTGCTGCTCGAGCCCAAGCCCGAGTCCTCCGAGGAGGACCCGGACATCCGCGTCGCGCTGGTCATCTCGGCGGCGGAGGAGGAAGCGAACTGGCCGCACCTCCGTGCGGCCATTCGAACCTCCGAGATGGAGGAAGCGGCGCGGCTGGCGGAGGAGGAAGCCGAGCTCTGGGAGCTCTACGCCCTGGCCCGCCAGGCGCGACCGGAGGAGGAGGAGGCGGCGCGGCGGGAGGAGGCCAGGCGCCGCGCCGCGAGGAGCAGCGGCGGCAGGAGGCCAGGCGCCGCGCGAAGGAGCGGCGGCGCCGGAGGCCGGGCGCCGCGCCCGGCGAGAGAGGCAGCAGCCGCCTCGGGGAGGAGGCGCCGCTCCGTGCGCCGCCGCATCCTCGGGACGCTCCGGACCCCCACTCGGCCTGGGAGGAGGCCCTGTGGTCTCCGTGGCCGGAGTCCCCGGCGCGGTCGAGCCACAACAGTGCCTCGCCGCCCGGGGACGTCGTCGACGACGACGCCGCCGGCGACTTTGCCCACAGGGGCTAGGCGGCGCACCGGCGGCCACCGCGCCGCCGACCAAACCCTAATAGAGGGTTTTTCCTTTAAATTTTAAAGCCCATATAGGGGCTTCTTTTGTTAGTTTTTTTTGCCCAAAATAGGGCATATGTTTAATCAAATTTCGTTTAAATTTGCCATTTTTATTTTGTTTTCGTGTTTCTCCAATTATGCGCTACGTCCGCGCGTTGGGTGCAGTGCGCGACCCAAACGGACACGCGGACGCGGGCCGCTGTCCGCGTGTCCGGGCGGCCACCCAAACGGCCCAAAACGGACGGCCCAGCGCGTCCGTTTGGGTCGTCCGGTTGGAGATGCCCTGATTGCTATGTGCTTCATGCGTGCCTTTTGGCGGCAAGGAGGCCACCGTGGGAACCAAATGATGAATAAGTGGACAAGTCGGCTCCACTCACGCCACCATGGAGAAGAGCACCCTGCTTGACCCGCGTGTTGGCCCCAACTTCACTCAAGCCGCCAGACCTTCAGGTTCTGGGTTCGGTGGGGTGTGGTTTCCATGCCGCGGCCACAACTTATTTTGTTGCAACATAAATTTCATATTCTTAGTGAATTATTTGCTCAACATTTGTGACCGTTAAAAAATCTGGCGCCGACCACTGGTCGGTGGCCTCAAGGGAGGCCGACATGAGGGTATTTTAGGACTCGAGGATGGTGGCGGCGTACCCCGCCTACTCCTCCGGTTCGTTGGGGTGGCGGCGGTTCGTCGGGGTGGTGTACTTGCGCATCCAGACGTACTTCTCGAGACGGTTCCGACGCCTGGTCACACGCCCAATTCGGAGATCGTATGCGACGGGTACGGCCTCGACAAATTGAGGCCTGCCGACACATGAAATCACGGGACACACAGAGTAGTTTGGGCGGGAGGACGCAGCGAGTATGCAGGTGCCAAAATCTTAGCGGGTAAAGCTGCCGGCACGCAAAATTTGGACGGGAAAAGCCCCGGAACGTGTCGGCTGTGTGTAGTGGCGTCCCACTGCCCGGGGGAGAGAGAGAGGGAGAGGCCAAAAAACCGGAGGCGGCGGCAGGGTGACGGGTACGAGCTAGCAGCACCGCGGCGACCCCAAAAAGTCGCGCAGGAACACGGTCAGTAGGCAAGTTTGTGCATCGGCAAATGGCGTGAGCCCCGAAGTTGGCGCCTGAAATGACTCCCATGGGTATTCTCCCGCCAAAAGCATGCAGGAAGCCCATAGCAATCACGTACCTAGATAATCCATGCCATGCCAAAAAAAAGGATAGAGAAAGCTAGCGAGCCTCCACCGTCACCGTCGCTACCACCTCCACCTCTGGTGCCGCCAGCTTTGTCTTTGTCGTCGATGGTGATAATCCCCAATACGACGCCGACCACTGGTCGGTGGTATCCAGGACGATATTTTACGGCTCAAGGAGGGGGCGGCGAACCCTACCGACTCCTCTGAGTCATCAGGTCCGTCCAGGTGGCATACTTGCGCACCCATACTGGCTGGGCGAGGGGCTCTAGCTCCGTCTTTAGGAAGACCTGATCCGGCTTTGGCGTCTTCTCCAACTTGGGCCGGTGAAGGAAGAGGCGCCCCTTGGCTGCCTCGAAATTGCGAATGATGATGACTACCTCCACCTTGGGAGTGTAGACAATCGGGCTTGGGCGGCGGGAAGAGGAGGACGAGAACGTCGAGCCATCCATCGACGGGGTGGCTGGAATTGGCGACATGGTCGTCGGCCCTTGTTCTGACGGAGGTAGGCCAGTAGTACCTCCTCGAAATCCCACCCCCTCTCACCACCTCCACCGCTCGTGATGTTTCTTTTGTCCAGGCTGGTACATATGGGCGATCGGAGAGGGCCCGCCTCTCCGCCACTCGATGGCAAAGGTGGGGTCGACGCGCTCCTCATCGGTGAGCGTGGCAACGCGCTGGTAGACAACAACTAGGGGAGTCACCGGTGAGCCCCTATGGTCCAAATCGACGCCGCTTTATGATTAATTCATGTTTAGTGTGGGCCCCTATGGTCCAAGTTGGAAAAATATGGTAGACTTTTGCGCTCAAAAGTTTAGTGGGACCAAGTTAAAATTTAGCCCAGAAAATGGTGATTTTATGCTAACAACTCCAAAAAAAATGATGGAGGAAGATCACCTCTGATTAATATGAAAACGTCAATACAGGCTACGGGCCAAGCATCTCTGAACGGCTGTGAGCCTATAAACCATACAGATATTATTAAATTATTGCTATAATACCCAACACTACACGCTGTTAGAACACGCTCCATAAGTTCAAGCTAAAAACAAACCGCCATGCATGCTCCCTGTGCAATAACTGCCAACACAATCTTAGTCCTCCTTTTCCCGCCGTCCCATGCATGCATGTCCAATTCGATCCAAACAGTTTTACCACTGGCCTGCAGTATCCCACTTGTTTACCCGGCCGGCCGGACAGACACAACAAGGCTTAGAGTTAAGGCCCAGGCAACGCGCATGCAGCAGCGGGCCTTTGTTCAACCCAGCGTAAAATTGCATGGTTGGCCAGGAAGACTGCAAAGAGATGGAATTTTAGTCCCACACTGCTAATGGATGAAAGTTGAGAGCAACTTATAAGGGCAGCTCTTCCACACATGTAAAATGCTACAAACACACGTAGGGCTGTAGTACACACAGCGCGTGCGCTCGCGTGAATATTCGCGACTTAAGACTTTGGACGCTTGGCGACGGCACGGAATAGTGAATATAATCTTCCTTTTTTTATAGAGGCGATGATGGACTCGGGCATGGGTTCCAGAGACGACGCTGGAGGACCGGTGCTGCCCAGCGCGTGTCGCGCAGTTGTTCCAACAGTTCCAGGTGCTGCTCTACTGCTTCATCGAGAGCGAGCTACCACTGAATGGCACCACGCGACAAGATGAAGGAACTTCGTTGTTTATTCTCAACGAAGTGAAGCGGCGAACAAGTTTTTCCAAGACCTTCAGATAACTACACCAGTGTGAGTGCAAACTCAAATATTAATCCCTAATAATAATGTTAAGGTTGTGGTTAAAATCATTCTAGGGCTGATGGAAAGATTGTGTCACCATTATTCAGGAACTTGACCTTAAAGTAGGTTTTTGCGGGTTTGCCACAAGAGCAGTTAACTGGTACCTGATCCGTCAGATGAACCAGCCCCATTTATCATTATCCCTGTACAAAATATGCATGTCTCGAATAAATTGTTATGATAATCTGAAGAATTTATGGATTAATTGTACAATGGAGATTTTACTCGACTCTACGATTCAATCGCGCCGTTGGATATATAGTAAGGAGCCGATTCGTCGCGCCGTTGGATGAAGAAGGGATGCATTTTCAGCCTTACGCGTGTCCAAAGGGGTAAAATGGTATTTTCAGTCTAAAGTTACTTGACGGAAGTTACTGCGCGCGTGTCGGAATTTACGGAGGATGTGTATCCCCCAGTTGCGCGAAGTGTTGACGGCGCAGGGTTTTGGACCCACATCTTAGTGAGGTGACAGGAGTCGTGGCTTTCCAATGCAAGGGTCGTGGCCATCGTCATCAATGATGTCGTCGTATAAGAAATTTCGACTGGTCTCCTTAAAAATAGCAACAGGAAAGTGTCGATTGTTCCAACAAATAAACTTCGGGAGCCTATGATCAAATACAAGTATTTTTTAAAATGCTCGAGGGTTACTGTTCATACTTCTGATAAGAGGATAATATGGATGACAAGAACATAGAGTTGTTCAAAGGTAACAAAAGTTGAGCCTACAGCCAAGTATAAATACTCGACTGTAGCCTCGGGGGCTACTCCCATCGGGAGCGCTGGTCGCGCACCCGATAAAATAAAGAGAGTAAGTAGAAGTTATGATTTCAAAATATAGAGTGAAGGAGCAATGCAAGTTGAGCCTACACCCAAGTATAAATACTCGACTATAGCCTCGGGGGCTACTCCCATCAGGAGCGCTGGTCGCGCACCCGATAAAAATATCCAGAAGAAGAGATTGACAAGACAAAATATAAGGCGAACAATTTTCATCGTACATCTTCGAGTTACATATAACTCGTCATGTGCTCCCATCGGGAGAACAAGATATTGTCATCCAATAAACTCGAGAAAATTGGCAATTCCAACAGCCGATAAAGGTACTCGACAATATATTTCCAAAGCGCGTCCGCCACGGTAAAATCTCTGGATGCCGTAATACTTTACGAAGGTAAGTCCCCAGGTTCTGTCCTGTGTGGTGTGGTATCGCACCCAAATGCGCTCTGCTACTTTTTCCCGTGTCAACATATGCGAGGAAAACTTCCTAGCGGACGTGCTATGGATCTTATAAATACGACTGCAATTCGATTCACGAGTAAGTCCTGAAGCGGCACATGTCGAATTACGCCAGTATTTCGGGGTCATGTCCAGGGACATGACCTTGAAGTAGGTTTTTGCGGGTTTGCCACAAGAGCAGTTAACTGGTACCTGATCCGTCAGATGAACCAGCCCCATTTATCATTATCCCTGTACAAAATATGCATGTCTCGAATAAATTGTTATGATAATCTGAAGAATTTATGGATTAATTGTACGATGGAGATTTTACTCGACTCTACGATTCAATCAAAATCTCGGGGGCTACTGACATAGGCATCCCGAATGGGCCAGGCGAAGAAGGTACCCGGGGTTTACTGAAGGCCCATGACCTGAAGATTATAAAGCCCGAAATCCCAATAAAGCGTCGATACGGAAGATAGAGATAGATTAGGAAGAAAGAGATTTGTAATCATACGGGATGAACTCAAAGATTCTCTCGCTGTTTTGTAACTTGTACGATATGAAAGCCTCGGCTCCACCTCCTATATAAGAGGGAGCCGAGGGACAAAGAAAGGATCGATTTCTTGTCAACACCAACCCTAGTTTTTAGCAGTCGAGCACCTTTTCGGCTGAAACCTTCGAGATCTACTTTCCCTCTACTTTCCACGAAACCCTAGTCTTCAATCTGTAGGCATTGACAAGTTAGAACCTTGTCCCGGGGCCACGAAACTAGCAAGATTCCCTGAGTTTTTATCAAGGGGTGAACATATGAGACTAGAAAGTAAGTATTGTTGAAATCAGTAAGATGGATAATGGATTATATTAAGATGCCAAAATACTACAGACCCATTCCCATTTGTAGAATGCCATGCACGTAAAGAAATATGGCACACTACAAAGATTTGGCGAGAACTCCTAAGCGTTTTGACGCGTTGGTTTGGCGTGAAATCATTGGCTTTATCGAGTGTCGAAATTAGATGCTCGGCAAACATGGCCATTGCCGAGTGGTAGGGGTGGACATTTGGTCATGACCGAAAATTCGGTTTTTGTATTTCGGCCTATTTCAAATTCGGTCAGAAAAAATAAAGACTGAAATATACATGTTACTTTTACTACCCGACAAATTTGGGTATCCAATAATTCGGGTTCGGGTTCGGTCATGACCGAACAGTGTGGCCGACGCTGTCAACGCAAAACTTAGACATTATTTAGTAAAAGGTTGGCAACATTTTAGATGTATTTTGGATGTTTTTTCAATTGCATATATTATTATCAATGGGCACGAATAAATGTTCAACAATCTAAACAAAAATGTAACAACGCTAGAGAAGTTTATGAACATTCAACAATATCACATCTCAGACATATCACAAAATCTAAAAACTGGGACAGTCTTATGTAAAATTTGGTCAGTTCGGTATATTCGGTTACTCAGAACAAAATGACTGAATTGACCAAACTTAATTCGGTCTATAAAATTTTCTACGCAATATTTTATCGGTCATTTCGGTCTCGGTCTTTTCGGGTTCGGTCTCGGTCTTTTTGGTTTCGGTCTTTGGTTATCGGTTTTTTGCCCACCGTGACCGAGTGGTATTCTTCACCGAGTGTATTATGTGGGGTTTGCCATGTCCTGCTTTTTTTTGCCAAGTGTTGGTGATCGGCAAAAATTGCCTTCGTCGTCTACCTTTACTTTGACGTGTTCCACTTCCGGTACACGTGGAATATCGATCCTATTTGCCGAGTACCCCTATTTTTGATAGTCAGGAAAGAGCGAAAGCCAAAAATGCGATTCATGTCTAGTGATTGATGAAACCGTTACTTAATTTTACGGACATTTTCAATCCACCAAAGATGACGCCATGGCCACCGCCGCTACTTCATTTAAAGAGATCAAGATCGACAGCCGTCGGTCCCATTCAAGTAGCTCGCGTACGTACAATGATTTGGCGCAAATGTTACTCCATTGTATATTGTGGCAACCAGTCTATAAATATTTTTGGTCCACTTTATTTCAGAATGTTTGTTCCATTTCCAATGCTGCAAATTTATTAGTTGCTCTATCATGAGACTAGCCACAATAGGAGTATTATAAGTAGTATCATGCATGCCATGTTGGCAAAAATCCGACGTGGCACACCAATTAATGAGGTGAGAGATGAGAGTGGTATCATAATATGATACCGTATCATAGCACGTAAAACTAGAAAATTTAATGGCAAACACATCATGTACACACATTTGCCTTGAGATTCTACAAAACATTAAATATGATGATACTATGATACTATCTTATGATACTATGCATTGTGAGGTTAGTATCATAAACTAGTATCATGTGCATGATACTAGTTTATGATACTTCCCATTGTGACTAGTCCGATCCGTGTTGTATTTGTACGAATGGTCTTTATACCTTATCCAATCCGTTTGTTGTCCATCTATATGAAAAAATTATATTAATTTATTTCAAGACAATTTTCGAGAGGTTCCAATTTAAAGAAAAATCGAAATTTCCGCAACGAACGCTGCGAGGTATCATCTAGTTTCTTTATTTTAAACACGTCTAGAGGTAGTACTTGTCACTCCATTGTGCTGATCCATTGCCATCCGTGAGTTAATATTCCATCAAATTTAATTTATTTCCTTTATTTTAACACACCATACTACATGCAAGCACCAGATTAAACGACGCAGAGATTATACATAGTCGTGGGCGTCCCGGTCTTATCTGCACCATGCACAGCTTGTTCGCGATTCGTGTTGTGCAATTTACACAGATAACCTTGACTTTGTGCACTTTCCTCCCCTACTGGAAACGAATTGTACAAGTTCATCTTCCCCACGCAGTGTCTCTCTTCCCCACTCTCTCTCTCTCCGTACCCACCTCCGCCCCGTAGCCGCACCGCTGCGATCCCGAGCTTCCCGCCGATCCGAGCACGACGGGCAGAAGGCGCCGGTGGCTGGGTCCAGATCGCGTTGGGGCGAGAAACCTCGGCCTCCACGAACCAAGCCACCGCCTTCATGGATTGGCTCCTCCCTGTCCTAGCTTCGGCCTCCAAGAACCAGTCGACGACCGCGCTCCAATTTCATGGATCAGCTACCTCCGCTCGCGACCTCTGCCGATTTCCTTCCATAAATTTTCCATGTGATTCGTTTCCATTTTGTTGGCCAGATCCAGATCGGTTCATGGAGTTTTCGTTGAGTTTTTCCATGTTTCCCGAGATGTGATTTCCTTCCATATATTTTCCATGTGATTTGTTTCCATTTTGTTTGCCAGATCTAGATCGGTAAAAGGAATTTCGGTGTTTTGCTTGATTTTGTTTGATTCACTTTCTGTGTTCATGGTACATATAAATCTCTCCTAATTGCTAATTGGTGGAATTTTCCTTAATTGCTACATATCAGAATTTGATGTAGCTTCCCATCTTTTGGTTGGTTCAGATGTGCAATGATCATGAGTGAACAAACAAAATAAATGAACATTTTTTAGTTGAACAAAATAAATGAATCTCAGTTTTATTTGATCCAAACCAAACATAGTTATTCATCCGCGCTTTATGGAATGGAAACAATTCCAGTCATACTGGAAAACGAAAAGGGCTTGCCAACATGAAAGGGATATACCACATGGTGTTCTCTGCTATGTGTAACAAGAGGCTGCACGAATCTCAAAGCATGAATAAACGTACATGATAAGCCCGGGACACCCACATATATGTAGAGGTGCATTTCCGCAGATTAAACGATAAATATGGATCCACTGTACTATAGTAGTAGTGTACATTAGCTAGCCAGCTCTGGTGAAGTTGAAGTTGCTGCAGGAGAAGCCTCTGGCGGGGAGGTAGCCGGTGAAGCTGAGCTGCTGCTTGGCGTTGTCGAGCACCACGAGTTTGTTCTCAAGCTGGAACCCTCCGATGAGCACCGGCGGCCCCGTGCTGCTCGCCGCCTTGAGGAACGCGAAGCACGCCGTGTTGGTGTTCACCTGCGCCATGGAGTTGCCCCCGAACACCGTGAGGTTGGTCCCGCCTCCGGCGGCACGTCCACTCGCGGCACCGAGTAGCCCAACAGGTGACGAGCCCAGCTTGGACGAGTCGTAGCGAGCTCGAACGGGGACACGGCGGCGACCTTGGCGGTCCGGCCAGGGCGCGGTCGAAGGCCGCGATGACGCGGCTGTACACGTCGGCGCGGAGCTGCGTGTAGGCGACGGTCGTGGAGAGGCCGACGACGAGCGGGCCGGCGGCGGCCACGGAGCCGTCGATGGCGATGCCGCCGGTGGCCGTGACGAAGTAGCCGGGGTTCCCGGAGAAGGGCTGGCGGAGCGGGACCGGGTTGGAGAGGAGCGTGGTGATGGCCTCGCGGTCGGCGGGCGGGGCAAGGTAGAACGGGCCGCCACCGAAGATGGCCGCGCCCACGCCGTTGCCGGCCGAACCCGGTCCTGCCGGTCGGTCGGGAGGCATAGCGCGAAGGAGTTGGCCACCTTCACGCGTGCCGGCGACCTGGGCTGGGAACGAAGCGCCGGAGCGCCCGAGCCCGCGACCGCCGGCGGCGCCTGACGGGGCCGCTGCGCAGGTGGCGGTGGCAGCGAAGGAGACCGGGGACAGCGGGTTGGCACCGTTAGTGGTGTTGGCGGAGAGCGTCACGGTCGTGGTGGTCCCGCTGCTGCATGGAGTCGTGATGGCCGGGGCGGAGAGGTCCAGGACGAGCGGGCGGCCGGCGCTGAGGGGCGCCGTGTACAGGGCTGTAGACACCGCTCCCTTGTTGATTTTTATGAGCAGCGGCGCGCTCGCCGCCGTGCACGCGCACAGCGCGAGGAGGACGAAGACGATGACTGGTTTGAGTTGCGACATTGTGATCTTGGGTTGGGCAGCGCTCGATCAGCTCAGGTTGATGCATGCTGTGAACGAATGCACGTACGTGCGCGCGGTATATATAAGCTGGAGCCTGGGGCTCGAATGCGCGCTGGATCCATGTGAAGACGTACTATTCAGATGAGATGGACCAATGCATGCGTGGTCAACATTGCGGTCAATGTTGATTCTCCTGCCGTCGCTGCAAGGCCGTCTCCTGGAGAGCCCCGCGACGCGCGCCAGCTGTGGTACCAGCCCCGATGTGTGGTGAGGGGAGAGAAGCGACGGCCACGACGGGGAGAATCACCGGATCCACGCGATGGAGTAATTAATTATGCAGTCACGGCGCCGCACCCACCCGAGAAAGGTGTCCAGCTGCGCGCTGATCGCTTTCGTTGGTTCGATGAGCGCGCGGCGCCGTGACGAGTTTGCCGATGTGGATCGACCCCTCGGTGAAGGAAAGCAGAATTCGGCCACGACGCGCGCGATGCTCTCTGCTCCTGCCTGGCCCACCCGCCCCTGCTCTAAATTAAATCAGCTAGCTGCGGGAAGGCGGTTGCCACGCTGGCGACGAGACGGATTGACCAGCATGTTCGATCGGTCGACACGCCCCGCGCGCACATGCTAAATTAGATTTGCTTGGGTACTCTTGTTTTTTCCGCGTGCGTACGTCACGACCATAAAAATCAAGGATCCTGCACGTACGCGTCGCTCCTTTTTCTCCCGCACCACCAAAAATAGATTTTATTTGATTTGCTTTGCTTTGCTTTGCTTCGTTTCTTCCGAGTACGTACCAGACATACACGTGCAGCACATGCGTGTACACCTAGCTGCGCTTAATTAATTTGGTTTAGCTTAGCTGAATCTAATTCAAGCTACTAGTGTACGTGCTACTCGCTAGCCGACCAATCCATCCATCCATTCAAGCTAGCTTCTAGCTACCCTTTTTTTTTTCACTCACGTCAGCTAGCCATTGATTGTCAGTTCCATTTATCCAAAATTTTTACATGACCTATCCAGATTTCATGCACTTGTACAGGTCAAACACCAAATAATACAATTATTACTCGAATCAGACAGACTCAGGCCACCCATGCAACTCAGCAACCAAAAATCCATCACCGCAGGCACAATGCTCAAACCAAGAATCCATCATCATCATTACATCACCGCAGGGCATCTCCAGCGACGCATTTCGGACGTCGAAACGGACGCGTCGTGTCCGTTTGCGTCGGTCGAAATGGTCGAAATCGTCCGGGCGTCCGTTTGCGTCGGGGGTGGCTCCAGCGGCGCGACGCATAATTTTTTTTTCATTCATAATTTACGTTAAAAAAACATAAAAAAAAGCCATAATGGCCTGCTAAAAGTTGGTGCTGCCTACTGGTCGTCGTCGCTGATGAGGTTAATGAACTCCGGCGTCGGCCATGGAAGCTCGTACGCCGGCGGTGGAGGAGGTACCGCCGCATGGGCGAGAGGGCGTGGCCAGGGATCCCACGCCGGAGCGGCGGGCGGAGCGCGGTCGTTGGAACGCGTCGGCGTAGCCGGAGGAGTCACCGGCCTCCCCTGCACGAGCGCTGACTCGCAGCTGGATTGCGAGCCCCTCCCACAAAGCGAGCTCGTTGAGCTCGTCCTGCGCGCTGGCAATGGCCTCATCCTCGGAAAGGTCCGGCGGCTGGGTCTCCGGATCCCACGCCGGCCCGCCGTCGTCGTGGTCGTAGTCGACCATGTCGACGTCCTCGTCCGCGTCCTCCTCGTCGTCCACGTCCTCCTCGTCGTTCTCTTCTTCTTCTGCGGCGATCTCTCGGTCGAAGAAGTCCACGTCGCCGAGGTAGCCAGCGCGGCGGCGCGCGTCGAACTCCCACGTCCGAAATGAAATCCAGTTGTAGGAGTTCAGCGCGTACGCCTCATCCTCCCGCAGATCCGGCGGCAAGATCGCTCGGCGGCGGCGCACCTCGTCCCGCCGCTCTCGGCCCTCGCGCGGCACGGGGGGACCGGCACGCGCCGCGAGTTGAGGTACCGGCCCCTCCCGGCAAGTTCGCGTCCGGCCATGGCACGAGCCGGTTTTCCTCCCATAGCTGCCGCGCGAGCTCAACGTGGACGTACCGGCCGACCCTTGCCTTCTTGCCGAAACGCGAGCCGCTTGCCTCCTGGTCGTTCTTCGTCTTGCGGAACGGCCACCATTTCTTTCCCATGGCGTCGGTGGGGTGGATACTGTGGGATTTGGCAATGGTTTGGTCGTCGAAATGGACGCCGATAGCGTCCATTTAAAAGGCTCCGACGCCATACCGCCTTCAATGGCCTGCCAGTGCAACGTCTACTAGTTGCGCACGCTCGCGGAAGCCGAGGCACGCCATTAACGCGGCCTCGCGGAAGGCTGCAGCGCGCCGCCCGGAAGTAATGCCCGAAGACGAAGCAGTTGTGTCGCTGCCAGGCTGGCCCGTGCGAGGACCGAGCGGACACTTTGCGCGTCCGCGCAGCGTCCGCCGAGACGCAAACCTGGCGCATATTTGGGCCAGGTTTGCGTCTCTGCGGACGGCCCGGTCACTTTGCGTCGCGTCGCTGGAGGTGGTGCACGACGCATTTTCAGTCACGCTGGACACAAACGATCGCTCAGCGTCCGTTTGCGTCGCGCCGCTGGAGAAGCCCTCACAAGAATCCATCAACGCACCAGCAGCAGCGGCAACCTTGACGACGCACAAAACCGGCAACACCAAAAGCATCTGCCCTTACGTTGCTGTCGACCCACCACAGCCACAACGGCTTGAACAAAGAAGCCGGACGCGAGTCGCCGCGAAGCACGTCGACGAGGGGCTTCGGTGGACCTGAGCCCCACACGCGAGGCTGAGACCCTCCTCCCCAAGCGGTCTGCCCAAAAGCAGAAACTAGAAGAATCTAGCCGATCATTCTTCTCCTTCTTCTTCACCTGAAATGTAGAACAAACAGCTACAGATCAGGCCCAACTGAAACAAAGGGGAGCATAACAAGCAGCAGTACATGCTTCCACAGGCTGGACAATTTGTAACAGCAAAATGGAGATAACTTGAATCATTCTAAACTAACAGTTTTCCTGGAGCTCTACCTCTTGTCCTGCAACCTGAACACAGGACACTACTAATTATTTACTCAAACAAACCGCGGTTGGTAACACAGCAGACAACAAAGACACAGTTGCTTTCAGCTAATGAATTAGCTACATCAGGTCAAGAAAAAATTCGGCATGGACTCGTCTAAACTCAGGGACATCCACATTCATAACACAACAGCAAATACACTGAGCAAGACCAACTCATTTGACATCCAAATATATACAAGCCTCGAAAATCTGCCACAAACTCAAGCTTCATTTCACAGAAGCAAGTACATCCACCACTAAGTATATCCAAGAAAGCAATTCAAGCTTCACACATATTTGAGGTCTAAGTAGTACAGAAGACTTGGAAATAAAAAATCACAGAGAGGAGCCAAAAACTTCCCCATAAAGCACATGGAGTCGAAGAAGAAGGGGCAGCGATGGTCGTTCAGTCCTCCTTGCTATCCTCGAGGGCAAAAAAAAAAGATTGCCTTGTATTGTTTCCTAGTCCACAATTTTGAATGCTATATGATTCCATGTGCCTTACATGTGTTGCGCAATGTTATTTTATGCGGGCATGGGCCACGTCCTCCCATGTGCCGCCTCATCGCCACGCCTTATCGGGTCCTTCTTTCGAGCGTGGGGGAACCGCCGGCATAACTTCTACGTTTTCCCGTCCACTTCCACTTTTGGTTTCCCGCCAATTAGGGTTTCCCGCCAAAACTATGCAGACGGTTATACCGTCGTCGTAGCCTCAATTCTTGCTTATTCCCTCCCACCGTGTTTTACCGCCCATTATCTCATGCCATGTTTTCCCGCCCATTCTCTCCCGCCATGTTTTCCCCTTGTTTCAACTCTCACCACCCTACACATATCTAACTATGTCTCAGGCAGTTCTCCTCCAACACCACCACCAGCAGGTCGTCCAACAACATTAGGAACAATTCTCCTCCAACACCACCACTGAGTCATCTCAGCTCTGCCGCCGTTGAGATGGCTCCTCATCGTTGTAGTAACACGGGCTATATCGGTGTTCGCTTGCGGAATGGGGGCCATTTCGCGGCTGAAATCACTGCCGCTGAAGTGTATGTGTGGCTCGGCACCTTCAACACTAAGAAAGAGGTTGCCCACGCATACGATGATGCGGCGTGGAGGTTTGCCCGTCCACGCCACCAAAATGAACTTCCCGGAGGCCAGTCTGTGATGGAAGCCGAGAGTCTCGCTCCTGAGACGCCACTTCGCTCAAAGGGGGATGCTTGGCGCTACCGCCAAGGGCAGCGGTGAATTTCCATCGCCGAGGCGGATGAGCGGTTCATGACGTAGTGGCGTAGAGACCATCCCGAAGACATGGCAACCATGCACGCTTTATGGAAGGAGAAACAGATGGAGGGGAGGGCGAAGAGGGCAGGAAATCGACAGAGGAGGGCCGAAATTGAAGCGAAGTACACAACAGGAGAGGCATCGACACTCGACCCTAATGATGATCAGTGGCTGGACATCGTTTTAACTACCGCTTCAGAGGACACCCCTAGCGATGAGGAAGATTTTGACTACTGATTAGTACATGTGTGTCTAGTAAGTTTAGTGTCGAGTTCGGGTATCTATCTAATATGTGTCTATCTCATTGTGTGGCAATCGAGTGTTCAGTTCGTGTGTGTGTGCCTGACTACTATTATTAATTCAGAGTCTACTTTTTGTGAGGGTCATTTTCATTTGATGAGATTTATTCCTACAGTGATAAACTCGTGGTGTACCAGTGTTTGATGACTATTATTTCATGTGTATCCTCCATCGTAATAATATTTTGATGTCATGTACTCTCTCTCCTAGTCGCCAACGATGTGCCCCACTCTCAGTGCATCTCTCTCCTTTTCCCAAAAAGTTACTATCTTCGACATGTCTATATATCCTATAGAACCTTCCTCCCTCTCTCATATATATGTCATCCGGAAGTCTCATATCATCGATGTGGCCTCCCATCACCTCAACAATCTTCCTCGCCCCCCCACAGACCACCAATTCACCACCGACCCTGAAATGTACCCTCCACCACCGAGCCTTGGGTGTTGTGTGGTCGTAAGTGGAGCTCCTAGAGTCTAGCATTTCACCTCGAGGGTTTCTCGAGGCACCGTCTCGGTTCGTGGATCCTCGGTTTACGCAAGACTCGACATTTCCTTTAGGCGGGAGACGTGGACATCACACCAACACGTTGCGCATTCTCGACAAACTTGTGTTATCCCATCGAGGTTCCCGCGCCAACTTTTGTTATCCCAGACTTGTTGTTTTGCTTCGACAAACTTTTTTCATTGAAGCCTTTCCCGAAAATAATGTCTCGAAACTTATACCCAACATGTCAAGTTCGATGACGTGTGCACATATGCGACACGGGTGCAAGTCGTTTGTGACACCGGGCAACGCGTGCGTGTGTGGAGCTAGGTACACGATGCATTGAAGGATACACACATATATACGGGGAAAAAATAGGAGCAAATTAAGCTTGTGCACGCCGTGCTCATTTGAATCTGGGCGCCGGGGTGCCCATGTCCCGGCTGAGCGGGAGAATCCATCTATTTAGGCAGTAGATGTAGGAGAAGGGATAGAGATAAGATGTGAGCTGCTGGATCTGAGAGAATTAGGGTCGAGATGTCAATTCGAGAGCAGTGCCACGGATTGCTGACTTGGCGTAGAATCTGACCCAAACCTAAATTTGAGTTGAGTGGGCGCGGGGCCACCAAAATTTAGGTAGAGTGGGCGCGACGCGAAATTTGAGCGCGAGAGGAAATCTGATCCAACATTTGGGTAAATAAACACACCGACCCAAGCTTCGCTCCTCCTCATTCCCCACCCAACCCAACCCAAAAACACCCCGCGCGCCGCCTCCTTCCTCCCCGCCGGCCGCCGTCGACCTCTCCCCGCCGGCCGCACAACTCAGCCTCATCTCCGACGAGGTCCTGAAGAACGAGCGCGTCCAAGCGTGGCCCGCGGCTGCATCCATCCAAGCTCGCTGCAAGGCCGGCCGGCGAGGCCGCCCCCGTCCCCGGCGACCGGTCTCTTCACCGTCCGTCGGCCGGACCTCCAGATCCGGCGACCGCGGCCTCTATCAGCCACCTGCTCGCGCGCATCGGAGCTGGGGACGAAGGCGGCGGCGGCCCCCGTCGCGGTTCCGCCGGGTCGGCGCCTACCGCATCAGCGCCAAGCCGCGGAAGGGGAGCCACCAGGAGGACGCCGTCGAGCTCGGCAAGTTCGCTCGCTCGCTGATTCCACACGACCTAGGTCAGCCTCTCCTCCTATCATCTTCAGCTGCTTCTTCTCTGATGCGAGAATGCATCGCTGCTCTGCCTCATGCCGTATCTGTTCTGTGCTGTGATTTGTCGACAGTTGAGACAAGGCTGGGTGTTGGTGTCTGCTGCTGCTGCTACCTACCGGAGCTGCTGCCAGCGGTCACCTTTCCGTGCTCCTGTCGCCGACCACCTCCCCAGTAAGCTGCTGCTGCTGCTGGTGAGCCCTTCTCCTCTCCATGTAATTTTCCTAAACGAAATTGCCTTTTTTGATGGTGAATTGGTAGGCAGTATAGGAATCTTGCGTTTGAGTAAATGAAAAATGGTTGTGTGCGCACTAGTATATGTGCTAAGTTGCTTTGAAATTTTGATGTTTGTGATGCATACACAGTACTGAGAATCTTGCATATTCTTCAGGTTCAAATCATTCTAGAAGAGGAGATGCGGGGTGTGAAGGGTGGCACCGGGAGGCGGTGTCGGAGGAGGAAGCATGGTGGCGAACACCATCTACAACATCCTCAAGTGCAGCGTGGAGGCACTCAGGTGGCTCACAATCGACTAGTATTTACTGATTACGGCTGGTTGATCTAGACTAAATGCAGTATGGATCTTCCATTTGCTGATCATGCTCTGTTTTTTGTCCAAGGATGATGAGGAGGACTGAACGTCGGTGGTTGCCCCTTCTTCTTCAACTCCGGATCCATGTGTTTTCTGGGGAAGTTTTCCGCTCCTCTCTGTTATTTCTAAGCCTTTTGTAGTATTTACACCTCAAATATGTGTCAAGCTTTAATTGCTTTCTTGGATATAGGGGATGTACTTGCTTCTGTGAAAGGAAGCTTGAGTTTCTAGCAGAATTTCTTGACTTGTGTACATTTGGATGTGCAAATGAGTCGGTGTTGTGTGACTTGCTCACTGTATTCGCTGGTGTGTTATGAATGTGGATGTCCGGTAATTTAGATGAATCCATGCCGAATTTTTTCTTGACCTGATGTAGCTGAATCATTAGCTGAAGGATGTGTTGGCAACCGTGTCTTTGTCGTCTGCTGTGTTACCGACGGTGGTTTGTTTGAGTAAATAACTAGTAGTGTTCAAGTTGCAGGACAAGAGCTAGAGCTCAGGAAGGTGTCAAGTTTAGAATGATTTAAGCCTCCATATACGTGCAGTAGTTACCTCCTTTTTGCTGTTACAAAAAGGACAGCCTGTAGGTTTTCTATGTATTGCTGCTTGTTTCTCAGTATACTTGTGCAGTATCAATTGCAGTTTGTTGCAAATGCACAGACTTGGTCTGCTCTTGTTTGTTTCAGTTTGCCTAGGTGCCTAGCTGTTTCTTGTATATATGGTCTGCACCATTTTGAATGATGCTGTGTTATTTCATTTCAGGTGAAGAAGAAGGAGAAGAAGAAGAGGATGAAGACTAAGAATGAGCCGCTAGATTCTTCTACTTTGTGCAACCTGCTTGGGGATTGTCTCAGCCTCGCGCGTGGGGCTCTGGTCCACCAAAGTCCCTCGCCGATGTGCTTCGCGGTGGCTGGCCACTTGCTTCTTTTGGTCAAGCCGTTGTGGTGCATCTGGTAGACAGCAATGTAAGCTCTGAAACCTCAGTACTCCATGTGGAATATTTCAGAAGTTGGCTGCTCCCTCCCAAATGTTTGCAGAAGGATGCCTGATGGCTGTCTGTTGTTTGTGATGTTGCTGCTGTGTTATGAATTTTGGTGTCTGAGAATTTAGAGGTGTCCATGCTGAATTTTTTCTTATATAACCAGATGTAGCTGTTGATTCATTAGCTGAACACAAGTGCGTCTTTGTTGTCTGCTCTGTTATTGACTGTGGTTTGTTTGAGTAAATAATTACTAGTGTCTTGTAGTATTCAGGAAGCTAGAGCTCAGGAAGGTGTCAAGCTCAGAATGATTTAAGCCTCCATATACATGCAGTAGTTACCTCTGTTTTGCTGTTACAAAAGGCCAGGCTGTAGTATTTCTATGTATTGCTGCTTGTTCGTCAGTATACTTGTGCAGTATGAATTGCAGTTTGTTGCAAATGCACATACTTGGTCCGCTCTTGTTTGTTTCATTTTGCCTAGGTCCGTAGATGTTTGCTCTATATCTGGTCTACACCATTTTGAAAGATTCTGTGTTATTTGATTTCAGGTGAAGAAGAAGAAGAATTAGAAGAAGAAACCCCAGTTGTCCATGTGGAATATTTAAGGGGGAAGTTGGGTCCCTGCGCCGCTTGACGGTTATTTGCACTTAGTGATGTGCACATCACTTTCAGAAGGTCACATGTGAATTTTATATCGGTCTCTAGCATGCATGATGTTCTATGACTACTGGTTGGCCTGTGTTTTGGTTGAAGGATTTTTCCCCTGTATACATGTAGTATTGGTTTGTCTGCTGTATATTTGGTAGCATGGATCGAGATCATGTAGTTGATCAGCTGCTGCCTTATTTTTTGCAGTGTGCAGGTTGTTGCGGGTCAGCCTGTGGCTTGGGTTGTTGCGGTGGCGCAGGAGGAGGAGGCTGCGGCCTCGCTGTACGGATGCTTTTGCTGCTGGTGCTGCAGCAGACACATATTTTTTGTAATGTAATATGATGATGGGTTTGAGCATTTTGCCTGCGGTGATGGTTTCTTGGTTGCATGGGTGGCCTTGATCGACCGTGTATGATTGGAGTGAGCTATTATTTGGTGTTTGACAGTACAAGCGTAGGAAATCTGGAAAGGTAATGTCAGAAATTAGCTAGGATGTATGAAACTGATATAATCAATGGCAGCTATATATATAGCGAAGTGGAGATGCGCGAGCAAGAAAGAAATGGAAAGTTTATGTGAGTGAGTGAATGGATGGATGGATTCGTGGGCTAGCTAGCGAGTAGTAGTACTAGTGTCTAGTGTCGAGAGAAAATAAGGTTTAGGGATTAAAAATGGATCGGTCCATCCATTGAAGCTGCCGTTCTTTCTTCTGCTTCCGCTCCAGCTCCTTATCGTCAAACTGCTGCTTGCATCAGCAGGACCAGTCAGAGGGAGAAATCGGATGATCACTCGGGAGCGCGGGATTACCTTCTCAATGGTGAGGGATTGGGGCGATTTTATTTTGGAATTTGATAGATTATAACCATCAATAGCGATGACAAAGATGGCAACAACGACGATGGAGGCGGCATCGACGGCGAAGGATTGGAGGATTATCACCATTGATTGATGGAAGCTAGTTCTAAGCTATTTAGCTTTTTTCTAGCATATCATGGATTATCTAGGTGCGTGAGGGCATCTCCAACGGGGCGATCCATCCCGCGCCCGCGCGTCCGGATGGGTTGATCCGGACAAAATCCCGGCCCAACGCGGGGACGTACCGCAAAAGCGGACGGCCGCGGCGTCCGGAATGACGCAAACCCGGCCCAAATCTGGGCTAGGTTTGCGTGGCCGCGGATGGCACGTGCCGTCCGCTCGCGTCTAGGCGTCCGTCGCCTCGTCTCCTTTGGGCCCACCTGTCGGTGACCTGGGAGGGTATTAAATGGGGACTGGAGGGGATTTGGAACTCCACTCCAGTCCCCACTCCACTCCCGCAGCGAAACCGCCGCCATGGCCCCAAAGCGAGTTTTCGCTCCCGAAGCCAACGACGACGAGGCGAGCAGCAGCCGCTGTCCTCCGCCGGCGCTGCGGCCATCGGGAGGAAACCGAGGCGGCCTCCACATCGAAGAGGCCGCCCGCGGCGGCGCGGCATTGCCGCAACCGCCGCCGCTGCTGCTCGAGCCCAAGCCCGAGTCCTCCGAGGAGGACCCGGACATCCGCGTCGCGCTGGTCATCTCGGCGGCGGAGGAGGAAGCGAACTGGCCGCACCTCCGTTCGGCCATTCGAACCTCCGAGATGGAGGAAGCGGCGCGGCTGGCGGAGGAGGAAGCCGAGCTCTGGGAGCTCTACGCCCGGCCCGCCGTGGGCGCGACCGGGAGGAGGAGGAGGCGGCGCGGCGGGAGGAGGCCGGGCGCCGCGCGAAGGAGCGGCGGCGCCGGGAGGCCGGGCGCCGCGCCCAGCGGGAGAGGCGAGCAGCGCCTCGGGGAGGAGGCGCCGCTCCGTGCGCCGCCGCATCCTCGGGTCGCTCCGGACCCCCACTCGGCCTGGGAGGAGGCCCTGTGGTCTCCGTGGCCGGAGTCCCCGGCGCGGTCGAGCCACAACAGTGCCTCGCCGCCCGGGGACGTCGTCGACGACGACGCCGCCGCTGACTTTGCCCACAGGGGCTAGGCGGCGCACCGGCGGCCACCGCGCCGCCGACCAAACCCTAATAGAGGGTTTTTCCTTAAAATTTTAAAGCCCGTATAGGGGCTTCTTTTGTTAGTTTTTTTGCCCAAAATAGGGCTATGTACAAATTTGCCCAAAATAGGGCATATGTTTAATCAAATTTCGTTTAAATTTGCCATTTTTATTTTGTTTTCGTGTTTCTCCAATTATGCGCTGCGTCCGCGCGTTGGGTGCAGCGCGCGACCCAAACGAACACGCGGAGGCGGGCCGCTGTCCGCGTGTCCGGGCGGCCATCCAAACGGCCCAAAACAGACGGCCCAGCGCGTCCGTTTGGGTCGTCCGGTTGGAGATGCCCTGATTGCTATATGCTTCATGCGTGCCTTTTGGCGGCAAGGAGGCCACCGTGGGAACCAAATGATGAATAAGTGGACAAGTCGGCTCCACTCACGCCACCATGGAGAAGAGTACCCTGCTTGACCCGCGTGTTGGCCCCAACTTCACTCAAGCCGCCGGACCTTCGGGTTCCGGGTTCGGTGGGGTGTGGTTTCCATGCCGCGGCCACAACTTATTTTGTTGCAACATAAATTTCATATTCTTAGCGAATTATTTGCTCAACATTTGTGACCGTTAAAAAATCTGGCGCCGACCACGCGGTCGGTGGCCTCAAGGGAGGCCGACATGAGGGTATTTTAGGACTCGAGGATGGTGGCGGCGTACCCCGCCTACTCCTCCGGTTCGTTGGGGTGGCGGCGGTCCGTCGGGGTGGTGTACTTGCGCATCCAGGCGTACTTCTCGAGACGGTTCCGACGCCTGGTCACACGCCCAATTCGGAGATCGTATGCGACGGGTACGGCCTCGACAAATTGAGGCCTGCCGACACATGAAATCACGGGACACACAGAGTAGTTTGGGCGGGAGGACGCAGCGAGTATGCAGGTGCCATAATCTTAGCGGGAAAAGCTGCCGGCACGCAAAATTTGGACGGGAAAAGCCCCGGAACGTGCCGGCTGTGTGTAGTGGCGTCCCACTGCCCGGGGAGAGAGAGAGAGGGAGAGGCCAAAAAACCGGAGGCGGCGGCAGGGTGACGGGTACGAGCTAGCAGCGCCGCGGCGACCCCAAAAAGTCGCGCAGGAACACGGTCAGTAGGCACGTTTGTGCATCGGCAAAGGGCGTGAGCCCCGAAGTTGGCGCCTGAAATGACTCCCATGCGTATTCTCCCGCCAAAAGCATGCAGGAAGCCCATAGCAATCACGTACCTAGATAATCCATGCCATGCCAAAAAAAAGGATAAAGAAAGCTAGCGAGCCTCCACCGTCACCGTCGCTACCAGCTCCACCTCTGGTGCCGCCAGCTTTGTCTTTGTCGTCGATGGTGATAATCCCCAATACGACGCCGACCACTGGTCGGTGGTATCCAGGACGATATTTTACGGCTCAAGGAGGGGGCAGCGAACCCTACCGACTCCTCTGAGTCATCAGGTCCGTCCAGGTGGCATACTTGCGCACCCATACTGGCTGGGCGAGGGGCTCTAGCTCCGTGTTTAGGAAGACCTGATCCGGCTATGGCGTCTTCTCCAACTTGGGCCGGTGAAGGAAGAGGCGCCCCTTGGCTGCCTCGAAATTGCGAATGATGATGACTACCTCCACCTTGGGAGTGTAGACAATCGGGCTTGGGCGGCGGGAAGAGGAGGACGAGAACGTCGAGCCATCCATCGATGGGGTGGCTGGAATTGGCGACATGGTCGTCGGCCCTTGTTCTGATGGAGGTAGGCCAGTTGTACCTCCTCGAAATCCCACCCCCTCTCACCACCTCCACCGCTCGTGATGTTTCTTTTGTCCAGGCTGGTACATATGGGCGATCGGAGAGGGCCCGCCTCTCCGCCACTCGATGGCAAAGGTGGGGTCGACGCGCTCCTCATCGGTGAGCGTGGCAACGCGCTGGTAGACAACAACTAGGGGGAGTCACCGGTGAGCCCCTATGGTCCCAATCGACGCCAGTTTATGATTAATTCACGTTTAGTGTGGGCCCCTATGGTCCAAGTTGGAAAAAATATGGTAGACTTTTGCGCTCAAAAGTTTAGTGGGACCAAGTTAAAATTTAGCCCAGAAAATGGTGATTTTATGCTAACAAATCCAAAAAAAATGATGGAGGAAGATCACCTCTGATTAATATGAAAACGTCAATACAGGCTACGGGCCAAGCATCTCTGAACGGCTGTGAGCCTATAAACCATACAGATATTATTAAATTATTGCTATAATACCCAACACTACACGCTGGTAGAACACGCTCCATAAGTTCAAGCTAAAAACAACCCGCCATGCATGCTCCCTGTGCAATAACTGCCAACACAATCTTAGTCCTCCTTTTCCCGCCGTCCCATGCATACATGTCCAATTCGATCCAAACAGTTTTACCACTGGGCTGCAGTATCCCACTTGTTTACCCGGCCGGCCGGACAGACACAACAAGGCTTAGAGTTAAGGCCCAGGCAACGCGCATGCAGCAGCGGGCCTTTGTTCAACCCAGCGTAAAATTGCACGGTTGGCCAGGAAGACTGCAAAGAGATGGAATTTTAGTCCCACACTGCTAATGGATGAAAGTTGAGAGCAACTTATAAGGGCAGCTCTTCCACACATGTAAAATGCTACAAACACACGTAGGGCTGCAGTACACACAGCGCGTGCGCTCGCGTGAATATTCGCGACTTAAGACTTCATAGATCGAACCATACCTAAGAGAGTTCGATTACGATGTTCGGACACACCATTGCGCTGTGGTGTTCCCGGCAGTGTCAACTGTGAAAATATTCCGCATTTCTTTAAATGCATGCCAAACTCATAACTCAGATATTTATTGGTGAAGAGGGCGAGCTTCTTTAGCATCGTTTGGTCCTGGGGGGTGGCCTTCGAGCGCTCCCATCCAGGGATCTTGGCCTGCTCCATGGATGTGTCGGCGTCAGGAGTGCGGGATGTGCAGCGCTTGGTGCGGGCCATGCAGTGGGCAAAAGTAGAAAGAGGAAGTAGCGCAAGGAGCAACAGCGCGCGGAGCTTCAAGCAATGACAATGGCGAAGAGAGACAGGAAGACAATGTGCGGAACGACTAAGGGGACAATTGAGGACGACGGGGTAAATATATAGTAAGGAGCCGATTCGTCGCGCCGTTGGATGAAGAAGGGATGCATTTTCAGCCTTACGCGTGTCCAAAGGGGTAGAATGGTATTTTCAGTCTGAAGTTACTGGACGGAAGTTACTGCGCGCGTGCCGGAATTTACGGAGGATGTGTATCCCCCACTTGCGCGACGTGTGACGGCGCAGTGTTTTGAACCCATATGGATGACAAGAACATAGATTTGTTCAAAGGTAACAAAAGTTGAGCCTACAGCCAAGTATAAATACTCGACTGTAGCCTCGGGGGCTACTCCCATCGGGAGCGCTGGTCGCGCACCCGATAAAATAAAGGGAGTAAACAGAAGTTATGATTTCAAAATATAGAGTGAAGGAGCAATGCAAGTTGAGCCTACAGCCAAGTATAAATACTCGACTATAGCCTCGAGGGCTACTCCCATCAGGAGCGCTGGTCGCGCACCCGATAAAAATATCCAGAAGAAGAGATTGACAAGACAAAATATAAGGCGAACAATTTTCATCGTACATCTTCGAGTTACATATAACTCGTCATGTGCTCCCATCGGGAGAACAAGATATTGTCATCCAATAAACTCGAGAAAATTGGCAATTCCAACAGCCGATAAAGGTACTCGACAATATATTTCCAAAGCGCGTCCGCCGCGGTAAAATCTCTGGATGCCGTAATACTTTACGAAGGTAAGTCCCCAGGTTCTGTCCTGTGTGGTGTGGTATCGCACCCAAATGCGCTCTGCTACTTTTTCCCGTGTCAACATATGCGAGGAAAACTTCCTAGCGGAAGTGCTATGGATCTTATAAATACGACTGCAATTCGATTCATGAGTAAGTCCTGAAGCGGCACATGTCGAATTACGCCAGCATTTCGGGGTCATGTCCAGGGACTTGACCTTGAAGTAGGTTTTTGCGGGTTTGCCACGAAAGCAGTTAACTTGTACCTGATCCGTCAGATGAACCAACCCCATTTATCATTATCCCTGTACAAAATATGCATGTCTCGAATAAATTGTTATGATAATCTGAAGAATTTATGGATTAATTGTACGATGGAGATTTTACTCGACTCTACGATTCAATCAAAATCTCAGGGGCTACTGACATAGGCATCCCGAATGGGCCAGGCGAAGAAGGTACCCGGGGTTTACTGAAGGCCCATGACCTGAAGATTATAAAGCCCGAAATCCCAATAAAGCGTCGATATGGAAGATAGAGATAGATTAGGAAGAAAGAGATTTGTAATCATACGGGATGAACTCAAAGAGTCTCTCGCTGTTTTGTAACTTGTACGATATGAAAGCCCCGCTCCACCTCCTATATAAGAGGGAGCCGAGGGACAAAGAAAGGATCAATTTCTTGTCAACACCAACACTAGTTTTTAGCAGTCGAGCACCTTTTCGGCTGAAACCTTCGAGATCTACTTTCCCTCTACTTTTCATGAAACCCTAGTCTACAATCTGTAGGCATTGACAAGTTAGAACCTTTTCAACCGGGGCCACGAAACTAGCAAGATTCCCTGAGTTTTTATCAAGGGGTGAACATATGAGACCAGAAAGTAAGTATTGTTGAAATCAGTAAGATGGATAATGGATTATATTAAGATGCCAAAATACTACAGACCCATTCCCATTTGTAGAATGCCATGCACAGAAAGAAATATGGCACACTACAAAGATTTGGCGAGAACTCCTAAGCGTTTTGACAGTTGGTTTGGCGTGAAATCATTGGCTTTATCGAGTGTCGAAATTAGATGCTCGGCAAACATGGTCATTGCCGAGTGGTAGGGGTGGACATTTGGTCACGACCGAAAATTCGGTTTTTGTATTTCGGCCTATTTCAAATTCGGTCAGAAAAAATAAAGACTGAAATATACTTGTTACTTTTACTACCCGATAAATTCGGGTACCCAATAATTCGGGTTCGGGTTCGGTCATGACCGAACAGTGTGGCCGATGCTGTCAACGCAAAACTTAGACATTATTTAGTAAAAGGTTGGCAACATTTTAGATGTATTTTGGATGTTTTTTCAATTGCATATATTATTATCAATGGGCACGAATAAATGTTCAACAATCTAAACAAAAATATAACAACGCTAGAGAAGTGTATGAACATTCAACAATATCATATCTCACACATATCACAAAATCTAAAAATTGGGACAGTCTTCTGTAAAATTCGGTCAGTTCGGTATATTCGGTTACTCAGAAAAAAAGACTGAATTGACCAAACTTAATTCGGTCTATAAAATTTTCTACCCAATATTTTATCGGTCATTTCGGTCTCGGTCTTTTCGGGTTCGGTTTCGGTCTTTTTGGTTTCGGTCTTTGGTTATCGGTTTTTTGCCCACCGTGAACGAGTGGTATTCTTCACCGAGTGTATTATGTGGGGTTTGCCATGTCCTGCTTCTTTTGCCAAGTGTTGGTGATCGGCAAAAATTGCCTTCGTCGTCTACCTTTACTTTGACGTGTTCCACTTCCGGTACACGTGGAATATCGATCCTATTTGCCGAGTACCCCTATTTTTGATTGTCAGGAAAGAGCGAAAGCCAAAAATGCGATTCATGTCTAGTGATTGATGAAACCGTTACTTAATTTTACGGACATTTTCAATCCACCAAAGATGACGCCATGGCCACCGCCGCTACTTCATTTAAAGAGATCAAGATCGACAGCCGTCGGTCCCATTCAAGTAGCTCGCGTACGTACAATGATTTGGCGCAAATGTTACTCCATTGTATATTGTGGCAACCAGTCTATAAATATTTTTGGTCCACTTTATTTCAGAATGTTTGTTCCATTTCCAATGCTGCAAATTTATTAGTTGCTCTATCATGAGACTAGCCACAATAGGAGTATTATAAGTAGTATCATGCATGCCATGTTGGCAAAAATCTGACGTGGCACACCAATTAATGAGGTGAGAGATGAGAGTGGTATCATAATATGATACCGTATCATAGCACGTAAAACTAGAAAATTTAATGGCAAACACATCATGTACACACATTTGCCTTGAGATTCTACAAAACATTAAATATGATGATACTATGATACTATCTTATGATACTATGCATTGTGAGGTTAGTATCATAAACTAGTATCATGTGCATGATACTAGTTTATGATACTTCCCATTGTGACTAGTCTGATCCGTGTTGTATTTGTACGAATGGTCTTTATACCTTATCCAATCCGTTTGTTGTCCATCTATATGAAAAAATTATATTAATTTATTTCAAGACAATTTTCAGAGGTTCCAATTTAAAGAAAAATCAGAAATTTCCGCAGCAACGCGCGCGAGGTATCATCTAGTTTCTTTATTTTAAACACGTCTAGAGGTAGTACTTGTCACTCCATTGTGCTGATCCATTGCCATCCGTGAGTTAATATTCCATCAAATTTAATTTATTTCCTTTATTTTAACACACCATACTACATGCAAGCACCAGATTAAACGATAAATATGGATCCACTGTACTATAGTAGTAGTGTACATTAGCTAGCCAGCTCTGGTGAAGTTGAAGTTGCTGCAGGAGAAGCCTCTGGCGGGGAGGTAGCCGGTGAAGCTGAGCTGCTGCTTGGCGTTGTCGAGCACCACGAGTTTGTTCTCAAGCTGGAACCCTCCGATGAGCACCGGCGGCCCCGTGCTGCTCGCCGCCTTGAGGAACGCGAAGCACGCCGTGTTGGTGTTCACCTGCGCCATGGAGTTGCCCCCGAACACCGTGAGGTTGGTCCCGCCCTGCAGCAGCACGTCCACCTGCGGCACCGAGTAGCCCAACAGTGATGAGCCCAGCTTGGACGAGTCGTAGCAGAGCTCGAACGGGGCCACGGCGGCGACCTTGGCGGTCTGGCCCAGGGCGCGGTCGAAGGCCGCGATGACGCGGCTGTACACGTCGGCGCGGAGCTGCGTGTAGGCGACGGTCGTGGAGAGGCCGACGACGAGCGGGCCGGCGGCGGCCACGGAGCCGTCGATGGCGATGCCGCCGATGGCCGTGACGAAGTAGCCGGGGTTCCCGGAGAAGGGCTGGCGGAGCGGGACCGGGTTGGAGAGGAGCGTGGTGATGGCCTCGCGGTCGGCGGGCGGGGCAAGGTAGAACGGGCCGCCACCGAAGATGGCCGCGCCCACGCCGTTGCCGCTGAACCCGGTCCTGCCGTCGGTCGGGAGGCATAGCGCGAAGGAGTTGGCCACCTTCTGCGTGCTGGCGACCTGGGCTGGGAACGAAGCGCTGGAGCGCCCGAGCCCCGCGACGCCGGCAGCGCCTGACGGGGCCGCTGCGCAGGTGGCGGTGGCAGCGAAGGAGACCGGGGACAGCGGGTTGGCACCGTTAGTGGTGTTGGCGGAGAGCGTCACGGTCGTGGTGGTCCCGCTGCTGCACGGAGTCGTGATGGCCGGCGCGGAGAGGTCGAGGACGAGCGCGCGGCCGGCGCTGAGGGGCGCTGTGTACAGGGCTGTAGACGCCGCGCCCTTGTTGATTTTTATAAGCAGCGGCGCGCTCGCCGCCGTGCACGCGCACAGCGCGAGGAGGACGAAGACGATGACTGGTTTGAGTTGCGACATTGTGATTTTGGTGCTCGATCAGCTCAGGTTGATGCTGTGAACCAATGCACGTACGTGCGGTATATATAAGCTGGAGCCTAGGGCTCGAACGCTCGATCCATCTGAAGACTATTCAGATCAGATGGACCAATGCATGCGTGGTCAACATTGCGATCAATGTTGCTTGACGAACCAGAGTTCCATTTTTCTACGTTATCACAGTCATAGTATCTGATTCTTCTCGTTCGAAGTCCAGCTCCCTCATGAGCATGGCATTATCCAATTAAGATCCTGCATGCGTGCACTAATTTACATCCAGTTTATGTGGTCTCAGTGTTCACAACTACATTCTCCTTTGAGTTCTTCTGGACCGTGCGATTCAGCTAGCAGTGCAGATTGACAATATACAGTGATAGCAATACGGAAACTACAAAAATGTAGCTCGGGCTACTTTATTGTACGTAGGCCATTTTAATTTTTTTTTTTTTGAAAATGTCATTTTAAATTTCCAAAAAAAAATCTGAAAATAATTATAGATGTTGACGATCGTGTATTGTACCAACAAAAAAATCTCAACTCAAAACACCTTGTATTTCTAGCCACAGAAATGACAAAATCCAACTTTTTTGGATGTTTCAAAATGTGCAGATTTCTAGTCTTACTATTTTTTTGCAGCCTTTTCTTAAGGATTATAACGCTGGATAGCTTTTTATATTGTTAGAAATAAAAAAAGCCTATGTCGTTTATTGACCTCTCTTCCCCAATGCATGTTCTCTTTTTTCTCTCTATTCTCTCATGCATGTTAGACTATTGGCGCATGCACTAATTGATGAGTAAAGTTATGAATTTTCTTGGTCTAATTAAATCGGGGACCACAGAGGGAGTATAAGGCATTCTCGATTTAAATTTTTGCATATTTATAGAATCGGTTTCGCTAATTCTCTGAACTATCTTAGTAGAACTATCTTAGTTCTCATTAGGGTCTTGCACCATGAGATTTTCACCGTGATCCGTGCACTTGGGTTGCTTGGTTGGGGTTGCAATTGGTTCCTTTTAGTTGCAACTGAGGTTGCAACCAGGAAAAATGCCTCTAGACCGTTAGATTTTCTTTGTGATTTGTGCTAATGGTGAGTTGTTGTAGCATGTGTTGTGAATGAGATTTGATGACACCATCTAACCGATAACTAAGTAATTGATAGATCTCCGTCGACTGAGAACTAGTCACACCTTTAATTTGAAGAATACAGCAATGCCTACATGTAAGATTTTTATTCAGATTTTTTAGAACTTCAAAATGTCATTAAAAACGAGCTATCTTCCAGATAACCATATAGTACTATAGTTACAAGAATTGCATGCGTGTTCGGGTGATCAATGTTTGCTTGAGGAACCTGAATTTCTTTTCTTTTTCGACGTCTTCAAACGCACCACGTAAGATCGAGTCGCATGCACTGATTGGCAGCCGATCGATTGACAGTCCCATTTCCATCACATGCATGGGTTAAGTCGTTAGCAGATAAGATTTAGTAGCTGGATGAGCTGATGGTCGATGTCGCTCAGGGTGTGCACTGTGCTTGTACATGCATGTCGGCTGGGTTGCTTCCTTCCGTCATCACCTACCATGGTACAGCTGTCCGAAGTGCACAGCTTCCAGATGTTTTGACTGGATCGCTGCAGGTTTGGCAGGATTCGATCGAGATGCATGCATCAATCACGCGCGAAAGCAATTTACGAGCTTGGCGGCAACGCCGGAAGAGAGGCCAGGGGAGCGGCAACGTTGCCGTCTTCTTCCGTCCTCGTGTTAAATTATCAGAGCGAGAGCGGTCACCATTCGATGGGCCACGGCGATGCCGGCTTGATTTCTTGGAGCGGCAACGTTGTTTTCTGATGTTATGGCGCAACCACCCGCTGCGGTGCGGTGCATCGACCGTGTGATCGGAGTCGTGTGCGTGCCGTCTGCAAGCCAGCCCTGTTGTTTCCCTGTTTACGAACGGACGCGCGCGGCAGCGACCCGTCTCGGCGACTCATCGATTCGCTCGCTAATCAGGATTTATTGGATTCATCGTCGCTCACGCACCGCACGGCACCCACCTCGCCGCCCTCTCACCCAACCAAACCATGGCTCCTCCCTCTCCGCCTAGATCCCGCCGTCCTCCTCCACCACCAACGCCGCCCCTACCTCGCCCTACCACGGCGGCGCGGATGGCTTGCTCGCCGGAGCGCGCGGTGCCTCGTCGAGCTCGCCTGCCCGCTTCCGCGTGGGTGCTGCACGACGGACGCCCTGCCGGCGATGACGAATCTGCCCGGGAGATCAAGCGTCCTACACCCCCGCCGCAGCACCGCCTACGCACGACCCCGGTGAGGACCTCTATCCCCGTCCATCTTAACAGTCCTTGTGTTCAAGGAATCCCAAATCCTCGCACGGCACTACCAGCCTCGATCCGTACAAACAAAAATGCGTCTTGTGCTAGAGCATCAGAGCCAATCTATACTAGTGCACGTACTGCTACTATATCTGCTCTTCCTTCTACACTAGAACCAAATTCAGATTCCAAGCTTTTACAAAAAAGACTTGCAAATTTCAGAGGTTGATCCAACCACCAACGATTTGCTGTCTAGGCCTTTCAGCTTCTAATCACCGCATTTGCTATCCGTATGTATATGTATATATGCCTTGTTCTGCTGTTCAATATCATGGACAGCAGCAGCAGTCGAAACATATTTCACCATGACAATGCAGGTTCATTTTCTTGATTCACCGCTTTTTTTTTAAAAAAAATAATACTAGTAAATCATCATCTACAAAATACTCTCTGCATGCATTTATCTATTTCTTTCTTTCTGTAAAAGCATTGCTAGTTGGATGGTGTTCGTTGTTTACATCAACTGCTCTGTTGCTTTTTGCAACCTAACTCCGACTTCTGGATACTTAGCTTTGATTATGAACATATAACTTCTTGTGAGAGGGCATCGACCGGACCGTGCGACTGGACCATCTCAAGGAAGGTTCCCATCCAAGCAGAAAGTCTAGGAAATCCTATTCTACCTCATCCTGGTAATTTATCCGTCCTTTAGATCTCTCCTACCTTTTCCACTTCTGCTAACTCCAATTGAGATTATACATTATGGGTGTCTTCTTGCTTCAGATTGGACAGATTTGATGTTATTACATTTTATTACAGGGATTGCCTGGACATGATCATTCAATGCTAGTTCTGGAATTTCTATTTTCTACCTGATAAATACCATAGGTAGTCTGTTAATTTGAGATTCTATCTTTCTGTGCTCTGATATGTGTTTCACTGTCATGGCTAACATGGGAATACTTGTTTGTGATCCAAGTGCATTTCTTAGATGTAGTTAGTGATGTTTTATTCATGTATTTGAATCAAAACCTATCCATCTATTCAAAAGCCTCTCTCGATACCCTCTGATTCTTGTTTGCTCTCTATCTCAGGCTACATACTACCTCACCATATGATGGATTGCTGCACCTTACCTGCCATACCACCTCGTCTACTTGCTCAATGCTGCCTCCTTTTACAAGCTCATCAACATCGGTTTCCAAAGGTTGGGTTTTTTTCTTTGTTCATGCTTGGATTAGATTGCTGCCATGCTATCCAATACTGTTCTGCATGGTGCTCTGGGCCGTGGCATTCGTGTCACCGATGTCTCTGCGTGTTTGTGCAAGCCAAGCACTATACTTCACTGTTCCGATCTGTTAGCTTGATTCATAGAATCTCGTTTCCATTTCTAATAATGTGCAAACATTTTCCAATGTGTGAGGTGCATAAGCATGTGGTGCGGCTCGCCTTCTGCCCTCTATCCTGCGCCAGGCCGACTCGCCGGTGGATGTCCACGTTGCCCACAAGGCAGGCGTCCCTCCGACACGCTGCTCCTTCGATAAGAAAGGGAGCTGATGCTCCGACGGCATTCTCTTCTCTGAAAGTAAGCACCTTTCTGTCTATTCCCCCCTCCTAACTCTTGGCTTGGATTTGCGTTTAGCCTAGACATTGGATGATGTCGACAAATCTGCTTTGTTTGCATTGTAGAAAATTCCGCCGTCTGTGTAGATCTCACTGCTCCTAAGCAGCGATTTGGTTTATTATTGTGTGAGGTGTTTCTGGTAGTGGAACATGTTGTCGTGTTTCCTGGCATTTCTGCTTCCTGTATTACTTTTCTCGTTCATTCTTATTTATAGACACTCAAATTGTTGGTTGTGCTTTATGTTTAGGATCTGCTGGTAATGTGTGTATTAAGAATAAAAATAAGAATCAAGGTGTTAAGCCTCTGTACATGCAACATTTATCTCCTTTTCTCCTACACGTAGCCAGCTTGTAGAACCATGTTTTGTTGTTGCTGCTAATTTTTTCACAATGCCCTCGTTGGAAATGGACAGAGTTATTGAATTGTTGTATGCTCAAGTGCCCAGCACAGTATTTTAGATGGCTGCTATCTCGAGTCTTTTGTAAGTAGAGTGGATACTTAGCTTCGATCCTGACCATATAATTAACCTTTTGTGAGAGGGCATCGACCCGACCGTGCAGCTGGAGCGTCTCAAGGAAGGTTCCCATCCAAGCTACAAGTCCAGGAAATCCTACTCAACGTCATCCTGGTAATCAATCAATCTGTCCTTTACATCTCTCCTACCCTTTCCACTCCAGCTATCTCGAATTGAGATTATTATGGGTGTCTTCTTGCTTCAGATTGGACAGATTCGATGCTATTAGATTTTACAGGGATTGCTGGACATAATCAGGTTCTGGAATTTCTATTTTCTGCCTGATAAATATGATAGGTAGTCCGTTAATTTAAGATTCTATCTTTGTGTGCTCTGATATATGTGTGCTTCACTGTCATGGCTAACCTGGGAATACTTGTTTATGATCCAAGTGCATCTCTTAGATGTATGAAATGATGTTTTATTCATGCCTTTGAATTAAAACCTATCCATCTATTCAATGCCTCTCTCAATGCCCTCTGATTCTTTTTTGCTCTCTATCTCAGGCTACATACTACCTCACCATATGATGGATTGCTGCACCTTACCTGCCACCTCGTCTACTTGCTCAATGCTGCCTCCTTTTAGAAGCTCATCAACATCAGTTTCGAAAGGTCAATTTTTTTTCTTTGGTCATGCTTGGATAGATCGCTGCCACATGCTATCCAATACTGTTCTGCATGGTGCTCTGGGCCGTGGCATTCGTGCCACTGCTGTCTCTGCGTGTTTGTGCAAGCCAAGCACTATACTTCACTGTTCTGGTCCGTTAGATTGATTCATAGAATTTCGTTTCCGTTTCTAATGTGCAAACTTTTTCTAATGTGTGAGGTGCATAAGCATGTGGGCCGGCTCGCCTTCCACCCTCAAACCTGCGCCAGGCTGACTCGCCGGTGAATGTACACGTCGCCCACATGGCAGGCGTCCATCCGACATGCTGCTCCTTCGACAGAAAGGGGAGCTGGTGCTTCGAAAAGTAAGCACCTTTCTGTATATTCCCCCTCTCTAACCCTTGGCTTGGATTTGCGTTTAGCCTAGCCATTGGATGATGTCGACAAATCTGCTTTGTTTGCATTGTAGAAAATTCCGCTGCCTGTGTAGATCTCACTGCTCCTAGGCAGTGATTTGGTTTATTATTGTGTGAGGTGTTTCTGGGTACTGGAACATGCTTGTTTCCTTGCATTTCTGCTTCCTGTACTACTTTTCTCGTTCATTCTTATTTATAAACACTCAAATTGTTGGTTGTGCTTTATGTTTAGGATCTGTTGGTAATGTGTGTATCAAGAATAAAAATAAGAATCAAGGTGTTAAGCGTACGTACATGCAACATTTATCTCCTTTCCTCCTACATGTAGCCAGCTTGTAGAACCATGTTTTGTTGTTGCTGCTAATTTGTTTCACAATACCCTCGATGCAAATGGACAGACTTATTACAAGTTGAATTGTGTATGCTCAAGTGCCCAGCAGGGTATTTTAGATGGCTGCTATCTCGAATCTTTTCTAAGTATATCAGCGTTTAGCTATGCTGACCATGATTTGTTCTTGTCCGAGGAAAACACAAACTAATCGACTCTGGTGGCCTTCTTCTTCGACTCCATGTGCTTAGGTATGTTTCTGGTTCCTCTTTGTGTTATGGCCATCTTGCCGATGACCCTTGTATGAATTATGGTGATGATGATGATCTGGTCACCTAGTTTCTTAGCTGTGTTCCAAAGAATTTGGCATCTGGGCCTGGGTATTAGAGGTCATGGTGCTATTATTTAAATTTACATTATCAGTTGCTGAATTTGTACCATTTAGACGATGTTACCACGTTTCGGATTTACATGGCCATATTTGCTTAGTAATTTTTCGGTAGCACTCTTGTTTGTGCTGATCTGGACATGATCAAAGTGGCAGCGTTTTTTTGTGATTGAAAAACACCATGCTGTCTTTTTAAAGATGGAATCTGCAGTCCTACTAGTAATATTCACGAGCGCTGGCTAGTAGTTACCAATCATTCAAGCCTTTGTTCATCCTGCTGGTTAAAATATGTTGCTGGCCTGAACAAAGAGCATGAGCATGCAAATCTAGCTGAATGCACTCTTCATGAATCTTGACGCAAGTTGTTGTACTTGCACACATTCTGTTACTTGTTTCCTTAGCTCCAAATTGTACTCAGTAGGTGATGCAGAGATTCTAACCCCCTTGTGTTTGCATTTCAGCATGTAAAGAAAGAAAGATTAAGAAGGATGAGCCAGATCCTTTAACTTTCTCTGTATGCATGTAATCCAATCGGTCTGGTGCAGAGGTGTTGGGACACGGCCGCCATTGTGTGCCCTTGTGTCTAGCTCAAGTCGGTTCGAGAGTCTAGCGTGACCTGGAAAGCTGTCGCTGGCCATGGCTTATGTGTAACAATTGCTGTTTCGGTCCTTGTATTGTTTGGCCCATGTAACATCCTTCTTGTAATGCTCCAAAATAGGAGTTGTAATAGTGAGTTGTTTACCTTGCCATGTTTGTAGTCTTTGGTCACGAGTAAAAAATGGGTTGTGCTCTTGGCACTATTTATTGTGAAATTGTTTTATCTGTGATCTAAATATTGAATAAACAGCAGAAGTCATGCTGAAAATTTGTAATCTTGGTAACTATTTTTCCCTTGAAGAAAAACTTGTTTATTGTTATTTTCTATTTGCTGCTAGTAGCAGCAGTAGGTAGAGGTGCAGCTCACTCCCGCTCAATTGCATCAAGACTATAATACTGTACAGGAATAATTCTGAAAGCAAATGAGGCAAGTACCCATTGCAAGTACCCATTCTGAAAGCAAATGAACATGTGTTCTAATATCGTGCCAAAAATCGAAGGAAAAAATGATAAATCTGATTTTTGCGAACAACAAATCGAAATGCTCCAAGCAGCACCAAATGTTGTTATTTTTGCATAAAGCACTAAACATGTCATTTCTCCCCATAAAGTTGCTTCAGGTTAGAAAACATTGTCATGCTCGTTGTAAAAAAAGTTCAGAACGTTTTGAATTTTATGCTATTTTGTTATTGGAAGCGGAGCATATGAGGTCGGGTTTAAAAATGCATTCTTGCTAAATAGCATCCTACTCAGACCATCTGCATCCAAACAACGAGGATGGTCCTAATCAAGGAGGACGACCTACACACAAGCACATAAATCCTATCCTAACCTGCTACATAGCGCAGGTACACAGAGAAGATCATGGTGCAATCTTGAAGACCCAAATGGCGCAAAAGAAAAATCTTGAAGCATCCGACGTGCTTAACTTCGTACAAACTGCAGCCACGAACCTATAGAATGCTTGGGCCGACTCGGCGCCTCCTATGCGGCTCGGCATTGCGACGATCAGTGCATGCGTCGTGACATCAACGTTTGAAGTCCCCGGCGAGCGTGTCCGTCAACATGATTGCATGCTCTAGAGGAGGGGCGGTAATAACCCTATCTCTCAAGCCAATTAGATCACATAAATTGCATTCCCACGGATCGGCCCTGTTAAACTCGATTCGAGCCATCCATCCGGGTTGAATCCAACTGCCCGAGTCTCATCTTGAACACCCAATGGCGCAAAAAAAAGATGTTGAAGCATCCGATGCGCTTAACTTTCTACAAACTTGAACCACAAACCTATATAATTCTTGGGCAGACTCGACGCCTCCTCTGCGGCTCCGTATCTAAAAAAGGGTATATATGGTGCATCAATGGAACCTCCACGGAGGTTTGCGACGGTGGCCGTTGGATCGTGCTTTGCAACGAATCTCGGCCGTCCCTTTGCTTTCACCGCCCGGTATAAAAGCGCTCCCCTGCGTGGAGTGAAAACCCAATCGAGGTGAAAATATCCCCCGCAGCCTCAGCCTCTCCTGATGCAACTTGGCCATCCCCGCCCTTCATTCTTCCCCCGCACAACAGCGCCGCGCCCGATGCCATCCCCGGACTCTCTATTCGTGATGGTTGGTGCATGCGTCAGCTTTTGAATTCCCGGCGAGCTTTTTGCCGTCAACATGATTGCATGTTGTGGAGGCGGTGCGGAAATAACTCTAGCTAGCTCCCACCCGCACTCTGGAGCCAATTAGATCACGGGAATTTCGTTCCAGCGGATCGCCCTGTTAAACTCGATTCGAGCCGTCCAATCAAAGTTCCAAAACCTCATCTCGGCTCGCGAGGCGAGACACACTAATCGCGTTGGTGAATCCAAACAGCCCACCCTAAACCCTCACACTAATTGCGCAGTCTCTGAATTCAGTTATCCGCGCTAACTCCCGAGCCAAAGTAGTTAGATCGTACAAATTGTGTTCCCGCGGATTACGCTATTATTAAACTCGATTCGAGCCGTCAATCTACGCTGAACCCAACTGCTCGAGTCTCATCTCGACTCCCGAGGCGACACGCTCCTAGCCCCAAACTCACACTAATTGCATAGTCGCCCACGCTAAACACTCACACTAATTGCACAGTCGCACTAAAAAAAACACTCACACTAATTGCGTTGGTGAAACCAAAAAGCCCACCCTCCTCTCCAGTCTATTTCCCTTTCTCATTTTCCCTCGATAGATTGAGCAGCCTCCCACCCTCTCGATCCCGCCGCCGGCACAGTCCCTCCGCCTCACCGCAGCGCTCCTACCTCCCTCGCCGGCCACCCTCCGCCGCTCCCCTAAACCAGCGCCGCAGCGCTGGCCCTCCTCCTGGACGAGCACCACGCGAAAGAGGGTGCGCGCCGGCATGCTACTGACCATGCTCGCTGGGCTCCTGGTGTTGGCCGCCCGAGCCATGGAGCTCCACGGGTTGACCCATTGGCCCTCCGACGGGGACAGCAAGGACGGCGAGACCGTGGCTCTCTCCGCCGACGGCCGCCGGCAAGAATAATGGCAGGGGGTCGATGGAGGAAGGCCTGCCCGGGCTGCTGCAGCCAGCGACCACCTCCCTGACCTTCTCCCTGCGCCGGCAATGTCCCTGGACCTGCTGCTCCGGACGCCGTCCGCCTCTCCGTCCCGCTGCTGCCTCCCAGCTGTGAGCACCCTTCCAAATCCCCTTCCCTTTCCATCAGGTTGAATGAATGATTGTGTAACCCCGGTGGAAAAAACCACACGAATCCCTCCTGACACTACTGTTCTAGGGTTAGGCAATTCCTCTGATTGTTAGCCCACCAATCTTGTGCATCTGCAGGAAATAGAAAAACTCCTAGCCCATGCTCCCATCGGAAGAAGAAATAAAGCTCTGGCTGCTGCTGCCTTTTAATTTATCTGTACCCATATTGTTAGTACTAGCACAATAGCTTCAAGTGTTGTGAAGGGGTTCTGGTTCCCAAGGTAAGGTTGGCATCAAGATTTGTGAAGCCCGGCCGCTAGTGCACATACGTTCTTGATTGATTTTTGTTACTTTTGTTTCCTGTTGATGGATGAATGGGAAGGCGGTAGAGAGAAGCATGCCATGTGTGGAAGAGGGGAAATCTTTTTTAGCTCGATTAGGAATTTGTCGGCTTATCATGCATACAACTGAACTGGCTTCTTTTTTCTTTCGTTTTTTTTACTTACTGTCATTTCGGTTTTCACTAAGGTTTCGTTACTAACTTACTGCAGCTACCCGTGGCTTCGGCTTCTGGCTCGGCATCAACATCCGCGTAGACGAGTGGTGGTCTAACTTGGCAGCCGATGAGGGGCGCTGATGGTGTCGCCGGAGAGCACACCGCTATCCTCGTGTCAAGTTGCTCGACATCAACTATGGTGAGGAGGTAGTCCCACTCTCTTCAACCCCTTACGTTTCCTATGCATGGTTGCTGCAGATGGTAATCTTCTGTGTGTTCTTGCCAAATGCAAGGAAGATGCTAGGAGAGGGCAGGATTCCCATAAGAAATTTTGTAGGAAAATTATGTGTCTTGAGGCCGGTCTGGATGTATACATGTTTGCATAGTGTTCAGGTTCTAGACATGTGTGCTCCAATTTGCAGCAGCTGTGTGGGAAACTGGTGGCATTTGTGTTGTCACCATTGCCCCTTCATATTTTATTGTGATGTGGTCGGCTTATAATTGTACCTTCTTTCATGCAGTGTTGGGTAGAGGCTTGAGCCCCTTCATTTTGACACATGTTCTGCTTCTTACTATTCTTTGCCCCTTCATAAAAGTTTTCGTGTCGTGGATGATTCTTGATAGGATTTTCACTGGTTCTCCGTGAGAATTCTTACTACCAAAAACTGTCCTGTCTTCTTTACTAGACTTCTAAGGCATAATGTTTGAACCACTGTTTTTCTTTACTAAACAAAAAGAAGGAAATCATTTCATGTCAGTACAGGTTTTGCTCTATTTTGTACAAGGCACGGGTCCAGTGTGAAGAATTTTGCTACCAAATCTGTCTTGTCTTCTCTGTTTCAGTGTGAATATTAATCAGGTTCATTGCCAAGATTCTTATTACCAAAGCCTGTATGTCTTCTTTAATCATCTTCACGTTGATTGAATGCGTAACACCGGTAGAAAAAACCACATAGCAATCCCTCGTGACATCGAGATGCGACAGTACTGTTCTAGGGTTAGGCATCACTCTGATTGTAGCCCACCAATCTTCTGCAGGAAAACCTAGCCCATGTTGTTGTACTCACATCGGAAGAAAAAAATAAAGCATTGGCTGCTGCTTTTTAATTTATCTGTACCCATATTGTTACTAGCAGCACAATAGCTTCAAGTGTTGTGAAGGTGTTTTGGTTCCCAAGGGAAGATTGGCATCAAGATTTGTGAAGCCCGTTAGTGCACACACGTTCTTGACTGATTTTTGTTACTTTTGTTTCCTGTTGATGGATGAATGGGTTGGTGGTAGAGAGAAGCATGCCATGTGTGGGAAGAGGGGGAATCTATTTTCACTCGATTAGGAATTTGTCGGCTTATCATGCATAAAACTGGCTTCTTTTTTCTTTCGTTTTTTTGCTTATCATTCATAGGGGGTGATGAAACTATCATTCTTGTTTGAAGATACTACTTACTGTCGTTTCGGTTTTCACTAAGGTTTCATTACTAACTTACTGCAGCTACCCCGTGGTTGCGGCTTCTGGCTCGGCATCAACATCCGTGGTGGATGGAGACAGCCTTCCACTTGTCTCTCACACCCAACTAGACAAGTCGTGGTCTCATTTGGCAGCCGGTGAGGGGCACTGATGGTGTCGCCAGAGAGGACACCGCTATCCTCGTGTCAAGCTGCTCGACATCAACTATGGTGAGGATTGGCTTAGACTTGTACCTTCGTTCATGAAGTGTTGGGTAGAGGCTTAAGTGCCTTCATTCGGGCACATGTTTCGCTTCTTACTATTCTTTTCGTGTCGTGGATGATTCTTGATAGGATTTTCTTTGGTTCTCCGTGAAAATTCTTAATATCAAAATCTGTCCTGTCTTCTTTACTGGACTTCTCAGGCATAAATTTTTCATCCATTGTTTTTCTTTACTAAACAAAAAGAAGGAAACCACTTCATCTCAGTACATATTTTGCTCTATTTTGTACAAGGGAAAGTGTATGTTTTGTAGACAGGTTCTCCCTCTTCTTTTGGTGTTGTGGATGATTCTTTTGGTGTTTTGTACAAGGGCAAGTGTATGTTGTTGTGACTAAGTGAGCACCACACCTCCTCTCCGTGCCTCTGTAATACACAATGCGGCGTTTTATTTGCTTCAACCATGGATAAAAAATTTCATAGTGACTTTTGCATACTAGTTGAGTATTTCAGTTTCCTGAATATGAGTACTCAGTAAAGGCTGAAGAGCATTTCTACATGATAGCAGTAGCATTGGATCAATTTCTTTCGTTTTTTTCTTTCATTTGTTTTTTGCTTATCATTCATAGGCGGTGATGAAACTATCATTCTTGTTTGAAGATACTACTTACTGTTGTTTCGATTTTCACTAAGGTTTCATTACTAACTTACTGCAGCTACCCGTGGCTGCGGCTTCTGGCTCGGCATCAACATCCGCGGTGGATGGATCCAGCCTTCCACTTGTCTCTCACACCCAACTAGACGAGTGGTGGTCTCACTTGGCAGCCGGTGAGGGGCGCTGATGGTGTAGCCAGAGATGACACCGCTATCCTCGTGTCAAGCTACTCGACATCAACTATGGTGAGGAGGTAGCCCACTCTCTTCGACCCCTGTAGGTTTCCTATGCATGGTTGCTGCAGATGGTGATCTACTTTGTGTTCTTGCCAAATGCAAGGAAGAGGCTAGGGGAGAGGGCAGGATTCCCATAATAAATCATTATAGGAAAATTCTGTGTCTTGAGACGAGCTGGATGTATGTACATGTTTGCACGGTGTTTAGGTTCTACACATGTTTCCTCTAATTTGCAGCAGCTGTGTAGGCAACTAGTGGCCTTTGTGTTGTCACCATTGCCCCTTCATATTTTATTGTGATGTGATCGGCTTATAATTGTACCTTCGTTCATGTAGTGTTGGTTGGCACATGTTTTGCTTCTTACTATTCTTTTGTTGTCGTGGATGATTCTTGGTAGGATTTTCTCTGGTTCTCCGAGAAAATTCTTACTATCAAAATCTGTCATGTCTTCTTTACTTGACTTCTCTGGCATAAATCTTTGAACCACAGTTTTTCTTTACTAAACAAAAAGAAGGAAAACAATTCATCTCAGTAGTGCTGTGGATGATTCTTGGCAAGATTTTCTCAGGTTTAGTTTGAAGATTTTTGCTACCAAAATCTGTCTTGTCTTCTCTTCTCTGGTTCAATGTGAATACTTTATCAGGTTCATTGCGAAGATTCTTACTACTGAAGTCTGTATTGTCTTCTTTAATAGCCTTTCAGAGGCATAAATTTGGAATACTGTTTTTTTTGGGACGAATAAAAACAAGGAAAGTGTTCTGGACTGGACAGAATTATTTGTTTGTGACTAAGTGAGCACCACACGTCCTCTCCTTGCCTTTGTAATACACATTGCTGTGTTTTATTTGCTTCAACCATGGATAAAAAATTGCATAGTGACTTTTGCATACTAGTTGAGTATTTCAGTTTCCTGAATTTGGGTACTCAGTAAAGACTAAAGGGAATTTCTACATGATAGCAGAAGCATTGTATCAATTTTCAGTAACATTTAACAGGATGCCTCTGTCTTGTTGTTGTTGGCCAACTGGTACACCTGCTGCATCTTTTATGAACATAAAAAGGCTCGGGTTATTGACCCAGCAGTCCACTATCTGATTGCTATTTGCAACCGGTTACCTGGATGACAGATTTATATTTTGCTAGCGTTCAGTTTCAGAAATCGTGCAGTATGCGATTCTTTGAACAAACTGTGTTTGTCTGATCCTCATGTACTGCCATTTCATCTGATTTTAGAGCAGTTGGTCACCTCGATAGGCTGGCTCATTTGTTGGGTTGTCAAAACAAGCGAAAAAGTAGTACTGTGTCTCAGTTTGTTTGCTCTGAATATGTTAGTAGGTACTACTAGCTAGCTGTGCATGGAACATGTTTTATTCTTCAAATTCAATTTGTCTGTCTTATCGTGGCGTATCAACAACTTATTTAGCTACTCATGTGCTGTCATGTTTGAAAAATTGACCGGGGAATGTTATGCGTCATGTCAACTTTGAGACCTATGATTAGCTTGTTTATTGATTAGTGTTCGGGCTCTCTTAACATGCGGCTTCCAAGTACTAGCCTATAGTACTTGTTAATGAAACATAGATTATACTACTTGTATAGACTACAGGAGGATCAGCCCGGATCAAGCCTGAGAATGGTTTTAGCATAACCGGGTGGGTTGGGTTAGTTTTGCGATTTGGGTTTGATTAGTTTGGTTCGGAATGGCTGAGTCCGTCGAATGGTCCAGGTCAGTTTGGGTTCGTGAAGCAAACAATTGGGTACGGTTGGTTATGGGTATGAACAGTTAAGGGTGGAACTAGTTTAAACTTTAGTTTAAGACCCGGTTTGTAGCTAGGATGGGTCTAAATGGTTTCGTTGACTTCAGCGTGTATGCATAGTTTGCTCAAAAGCATCAGTTTTTTTTTTAACCCAGCTACCATTGTGCTGCTTGCAAGAAGTGCGGATCGAGACATGTGGCAACTGTTTCAACCCAAAGCAAGAAACAGGATTTAACCCATAGTTAGTCAAGTGGTTTGGTTTCAGTTTGGTTGGACGGTGTGTACAGTTCGGTTTAGTTTTAGTTATGCGGGGCGGCCCAAGAAGTGGTTTAGTTACGGTTCTGAACTCCATGTGACTGGGTATGGTCTAAGTTTGGTTTAGGTATTGGACCATTCTCATCTTTAGCCCAGATAGTAGAGGGTATGACACTTCATCACCATGTTTGTCTTGGAGGCGTCAGCATTTTACTGTACTACACTGTATTTACTCCTATTGTGGTGCAGCAGGTGCTTATGGCATATTGGAACGTCCATTCTAATGTGGATGATGAGTCTTGACTGGCTTATATTTGAGCTATACCGGGCCCCTTTGGCTTTCTACAATGGATAGCAATTTGCACAGTGACTGTTGTATACAATTTAGTATTGCAGTTTTCTGTATTCGAATAATCAGTAAAGACTAAAGAGCATTGATACTCTTCATTTTCTTTAATAACGATTCCTTTCTCTGATATGCAGTTGGCCTGTGAATTTGGGTATACAGAGGAGTTTCAGAGGTTAAGCGATGTGAAAAGGCTTGGTGAGTATTCTTCTCAAACTTGAAAACACATCCTCTTTGCATTCTACATTGTTGGGAGTGTCAGAATTCTAAATGGTGATATCTTATATTTGTTTTTTCAAAGTTAAATTTAAAGGCTCATTAATGTGGTTTCATCTAGAGAATTGTTTCCTTAGGTGCAGCTATAGTATGTATTTTATCAAACTGATTGTCAGGCAGATAGCGTCTTCAATTTGTGGACGCTATTTTTTTTAGCCGACATGTTTCATGCCTATATTTTATGTTAACCTCACCCATAACAACGAGACCTATGATTGGGAAGATATCATGATTTTGTCGTGTTTATCATTTTCCAGTAAACAATGAGGGTCCATTGCTACTTAAATTTCTATTTACTTCTTTGTGAACTAGTGTTCATTGTATATGTTTTGGATGTTAAATTTTGTTTCTAAACCAAAAAAAAGTTTTTTTCGAAAAGGGGAAAGACCCTAGCCTCTGCATCTACTGATGCATATAGCCTCTATTATTAAGACAAACACACTCAGTCACCAAATGGTACTGTCAATGATGGTCTCATTGGATAACATATGTGGTTTGATGCAATGTTAAGTTCAGTTATTGTCAATGACTTGTGCGTATGTCCTTGTAGATATCATTGCACATTTTAAGCGTGTTGCTCCATCGATCTCGCCTGCCCGTGTTGCGCGGGTTGACGGGGACGACTGCTGCAAGGCAATGAGGGTGGGGGTGCTGGCCTTTGGGACGCGAAGCTGGCAACACAACCATGCAGGGGAGAACCCACCAGCAGGTGCCAGCTCCTGCTGGCCTCGTCCTTCACCACGCCTTGTTCCTGTCGCCGCTGGCGGTGAGATCCGGCGGGGGCAGGGAGGCACTCTGAGCAGTTGGGCATGCTGCTCTCCGATGAACTGACCACAACCACCTCACAGGGGACGGCTCCATCTGCGTCTGCAACACCATCCAGGCACACAGGTGGGTGTCATACATGCACATGGTCCTCCAATCCTATTCCGGTTGGCTTGTTCTGTGAAAAAGATTGGATATTGTCTGCTTGCTTCAGTTGTTAGGGGTTCCAAGAACAAATTATGCGCATGTTTAGCAAGCTAGGAACATCATTGTAAAGCCTTTCTCAAAGAACTTGATAGCAGGCATGTTGGAACAATGGTTATGTTAGATCGTTATTAACTCAAGTTCAGATTAAATTGACTTCTACTTTTTATTTAGCATGTAGTGTTTAACTAGCAGAACATGTGTATTCGCTTCATTACTTTCGAGCAGTTAGCCTGACTGATGCAATTGGACACTTCTGTGGATTGTAAAAAAGCCTGAATTCTTATTACACGATGATTATGAAATGCACTTGGCTTTTTCATGCGTTTAAAAGTACAAGTCACAAAGAAAAGCTACAGGCTCCTAATATCTAAAAATAACTTTTCCAAGAACTAATTGTGCCTTGTATGATTGTATCAGTCCATGGCATCATGTTTTTTATGTTTGCTGCAGTAAAAGATGTTGTGTAATCCTCTGCGGGCTGGCACATCGCTTGGGTTCGTCCTCCCTGTCTCCTCCGACATCCTTCCAGGGAGCAAGGCAGCTCCTACACCCCGCCGTGCTGCTTGTGAGACATCTCATCCCTTGTCTGCTATGTGTGTTTTAGAACGTTGCCTGATTGTAAAGAATAATATTATTGGCACCGCTTTTGGTGCTTCTCGAGTGGATCATGAGTGCTTGCTGTTTGTAGATTCTGCCCCGCATGGCTTAATTCAGATTCGTTTGAGTAGAGGCCGGCTTACATAATTTTGTATGCAATGGCTGTTATATCAGCCAGTACCCTAGGCTAGCCAGTAACTAGTAGTTCAGATTTATTGAAATGATTTATTGTTGTAGTCTAATTACTACTACGTTCAAGGGATGGAGTGTGATTACAATGTGCTGGCAAAACAAGATAAAAATGAATGGAGGTAATTTGGTGCAAAAAACTAGAAGAATGAGGCAATTCATGTTTGTCTTAATCTGATACTAGCACTAGCCAATCCAATCGTGCTTGTCTTACTCTGATAGTTATCAAAAACACGCATGCACGCAAGAAAAAAAGCAGCGGTAAAGCTTGATGATGATGCAAGCGGAAATCGATTTGTGACTACATAATTAAGATGACAAATCCATGAGACAGTGAGATGAGTGAGAAAATCAAGTACGTATGCATGAAACAAACTGTTGTATAGAGAGTCTGGTGTGTGTGTTTTTTCTTTGTTACAGGGGTTTCAAATATGGTATTAAATAGTAGGTACATGTAGATATGTCATGTACGACTGCATATAGACAGAAGGTACATGAGTATTTTATTTAACCTTGCATGATGATAGATTGATACACTTGCAAGCGATCATGATTGAGCCCTTGCATGCATTGAAATTTTTAAACTGAATATTAACTCTTTCTAAGGAATTGGACCAGCGGTGCCTTGTTCAAACCGGAATCGTACTCCTGCCTAACGTACTGTGGAAATATGCAGAGTAGGTGCATGTGTTAGTCTGCCTATGTTTACCATGTTGAAAAAAGAGCCTCTACTAATATTCATGTGACAGTCGCTACTGCTTCTTTCCTGCTCACAGCAGGGACTGGGTACATGTCCCTAGTTGGATGTCACCATTGCTGCATTAGATTAGACGAGACATAAATATTACACTACTGGTTATGTAACTAGTCAGGGTTTGCATTTGGCAATTAGTGTTGGTCCTCGTAGTTTATTTGTTTGAATACAGTTTTGTTTCACTTCTTGTTTCATTAACTTTCCATGTAGTTCTAAGGATTCACTCCTTATTAGTGTCCCAATATGTCTTTGTGTTTGCTGATTTCATTTTTTTCAGGTGATGATGGATAAGCTGCAACAAAATGACAGAAGTTACGCTTCAGAGATTCGAAGTTTTGTATGTGATGATTTCTCCCTCTTTTTTCTTTATTATGTGGTTCTAACTTCGCATGGTCACTTCTTGATCATGATATTGACTCTTCCCTTTTGTCATTAATTAATGGAGCTCATGCACTCCTAGAATGATAAAATGTTATTTCATAGTGTTTGTTTGTGTGTTTAATTATATACGGGTCTTATGCTTTTGGGATACCAACCTTTCTCTACTGTGTGGGTTTGGTCCATGTTTCCATTTTATTAGGAGTTTGATTTCTGCTTCTACTATCTTTTAGTATGATTTTGGATAAGCTCAGTGTTAACGAAGTGATCTACTATTTCAGGCAACTCGAGTGTAAAGGCCATCAGGTGCAAGACAACCGGAACTGGAAGGATGAGGTACTTGCAGCCACATGCCTCGTAGGTTCTAGAGCAACTTCGGAGAAGGTACTTGACATTCACATTAAAGGTTCACATTAAATCTGTTAGATGTAGACCAATTGTGATAGAGATTTTCCGCCAACTAGGTCTAGATTTTTCCATCAGGTTTCTAGTGAAGCTAGAATTTAAAGACATTTACCTGGGTTGTACCTTCTAAACAATTGTTGATATAGCATTGAGTATGGATCTGGTATGTTTTGTTGCATGGGTTTCTAATTTGACCAAAGTCAGAGCAAGTTCAAATTTATCTGAATTGATAAGGTACTTCTCACATGTGTTGTTCAGTTGTGCCTCGGTGAAGTTTCAAACTAGATAAACAGGGTTTCTAGGTTTTGCCTTGTGCGGTCTTTAAAAGTCTGGTAAGGTTTCTACAACAGTATGATAAGAATCTGGGTTTCCAGGTTAGGAACTGATAGCAAAACTGCAAAAGTTTGAGTTCTATTTTACAAAGTGAAAATGATATAGGTACTAGGAAGTCAAGTAAACGGTAGTAATGACAGATCTATTTTGCACTTCTAGGTTCTATGGATAACAATTTGGTGTATTATTGAATTGGAGCACATCCCATGCTTGAAAAGTTCAATTTAGGGTTTGAAAATGATGTGGAAGTTTGGTGTTTATTGATCCTCTCATCTCAACCTAGTTTTGTTTTAATTAAAAGTGATACTCTTGTTTTCGAATATCTAGCTTCTAATGATGTCACTGCAATGAGCCACTTATGCTTGTATATGATATGTTGATAACCGTAGGTCCTTTATTGTCCAATATTGTAATCCTTTTCATGTTCAGAACTAGCCATGCTTGTATATGAACGGTTAAATATGTTACAACAAGACTCTGTATATATGCATAATCGATCATGAACTTTTATTTCTAATGATATTCTGGGATGCATTGAAACCTAGATTTTGTATGTGCTATGTCATTATTTATGTGTAATATTGTGTATGTTGTGATCAGTGTATGTGTTGTGCGCAATTATGCTCCTTTCTGCAGCACCGGCCTCCCCAAGCTCCTGTTGTTGGCGCCCCACCTGGAGATGATGTCGTCGGTGTTCTTCCTCTTCTGCTGGCCACATCACCGGTGTGCTACTCCCTCGGTTCCTTGCATCCTGACACCATGAAGAGGCTCTACCTCTTCCGCGGAGATGCTCAAGGTATGTGCATCTACTAGATTCCCTCTTCTTTTAGTTCCAAGAAATCAGAGGCTGAACTGGTGACTTGTGGTAGCATTGTGGGTGGCTGACCATGCTGGTCAGAAGTAGTTTAGGCTATGAATCTGTAGTCGATTTAGTTGATGTTTAGCCTGGTGACGCAATTTGGATCAGGTTTGACTGTTCGGAGGAGTAGGGGAGTGGAGTGGCTTTTTTCTATCGGTGTAGGATTTGGTGAATTCAGTTGGTGTTATCCTTGTTTGCTTTTCGTAGGCTTGTACATGGTAAGTTTGTTAAAATGAAGTTGCTCGACACATGAGCCTAATGTCCAATCACCCAAACTGTGATTGGACTATCACGAGTACCCCAGCGACCATAGAATGTTAACCGTAGTTTGTATCCATATTTGACAACACCTAGAGTTGTATTACGTTGCAACTCATACTTGCCCTGTTCCCACAATTACCACCAGGAGCTCGCAATTGGTATATTTGCTATTCTGGAACGGTTGTAGCATTTGTTTCCTTGACCATAAGGTATTGCTACATGCCTAAATATGTTCCCACAAAAACCGGAAGAGGAGTTGTACTCCAAACTGAGTTCAGTATATGGTAAATATTCTTGCTACATGCCTAAATATGACCTGCTATATGCTAGAACTGCTGTGATCCGGAATTATAACTTACTTGGCATTCTTGCTCTCTTTTGTTAAACTGCAGGGTATTTGCTACTTAGATAACTGAGGATATACTAAACAAACATCTGGAATGCCATGTTCTATGCTTTGATTGCACCTATAATGTCCTTACATGTGCTATATATATGGTACTTGAACTGGAAAAATTATTATAATCTGCCTATGTCTAGTGTCCACAAGTGCTACAGTTTATCTCAGGAAAGAGTAGTGGCAATACCAGGGATTTGGCTTGTTTGATATAAGTTATTCACTCATCGAGCCTGAAATTATGGCTAACTGCCAAGAAAGAAACTGGTTTCCTTTTTGTCTAATAATATTTTTGAACCGGAACTTAGATTGTTGTCTGTTTGAATGCTTTGCTTTCTCTAATCTGTCACTTGGTTTGCTTAATTACATGCTCTTTTGTTTGTTTGGTGGCCTGACGTCCATTTTTTTTGCAGTGTGGTAAGACTTTGTGATTTATTGTTGATTATTTGATCTGTGTTGTGTCCAGAAAAAGAGTTGGGGTCATGCCGATTTTCTTTGGTGCTCCAGCTATTCAACCTTGCAAGAAGCTTAAAGTTGCACCAGCTGGCTTGTTGTGGAAAAGAAGCTAGGCTAGGCATTGTAGATTTGCAAGCAAGCATATATATGTATGCTGGGTTCTTGCACTAGCTTGTGTTGTATGTTGTCTTGTCATCTATCCTAAATATCTCATACATATTACATGTACCAGTACAAGTGTAAACTTAAATATTAATCCGGAATGTTAAGGTTGTGGTTAAAACCATGGTAAGGCTGATGGAAACATTGTGTCATGTACTAGCTGATGTAATTTTCACGTGTTCATGGATAGTTGTGATATTTGCAGTTGATTCTTCTTTTATTATCCATTTGTTTTTGTTGTGATCAAAATGTGAAGAAAAACAGAGAACTTGGTGTCAAAATTTTGTAAATCTAGGTCGAGTAATCATGTATACTTCCTTGTGGCTGGCAATGGAGTGTGTTCTTGCAACTAGGTAGCCAATAATTGATTGATTTCACCGGGAGAATCTAGCTTGTACGTTTGTTAGTTGTCATTGGCTAATAGCATTGGGCTTGGTGGCTATAGTAGCATGTACGAAGCAAAGCAAGACTTTGACGAGATGAAGCTATAGTAGACTTTGACGAGTCAATTTGATTGTGCGAGCGAGACCTTTGCCAACAAAATTCCGGAATTCTGGATGTATAATAGTAGTTTTATGTTTAGGAAAATGAATACAAATTATTATGTCACATGCATGATGAATCCAACTCAGCATTGAAAGGAAAAAAAATGTTTGAAGAGCTGAAGCAGAACAATGAACATAGGTCGCTATGTTATGCACTGCCCAAAGTAGCTGCCTATTTTTGATTTTCCGTCTCCTGCTTGAGATTATATTAAGATGCCAAAGTCATTCCCATTTGTACAATGACATGCATAGAAAGAAATGTGGCACACTACAAAGATTTGGTGAGAACTTCTAAGCGTTTTGACAGTTGGTTTGGCGCAGAATCATTGGCTTTACCGAGTGTCGAAATTAGATACTCGCAAAGATCGATGGCCATTGCCGTGTGGCATTCTTCACCGAGTGCATTCTGTGGGGTTCGCCATGTCCTGCTTTTTTTTTTCCAAGTGTTGGTGGTCGGCAAAAATTGCCTTCATCGTATACCTTTACTTTGACGTGTTCCGCTTCTGGTACACGTGGAATATCCTCTTTGTCGAGTACCATATTCTTGACAGTCAGGAAAGAGCGAAAGCGCAGCTAAAAATGCGATTTCTGGTAGCGATTGATGAAACCATTACTTAATTTTGTGGACATTTTCAATCCACCAAAGATGACGCCATGCATGGCTACCGCTGCTACTTCATTTAAAGAGATCAAGATCGATCGACGTCGGTCCCATTCAAGTAGCTCGCGTATGTACAATGATTTGGCGCAAATGTTACTCCATTGTGCTGATCCATACTCCATAGTGATCTTCTGTGAGTAAATAGTCCATTAAATTCAATTCATTTCCTTTTTTTTAAACACGTCTAGAGGTAGTACAAATGAAGTTGTCACTCCATTGTGCTGATCAATTGCGATCCGTGAGTTAATAGTCCATTAAATTTAATTTATTTCCTTTATTTTAACACACCATATACTATATATAATGCAAGCACCAGATTAAACGATATGGATCACTGTACGAGTGTACAGTGTACACTAGGCAGCCTTGGTGAGTTGAAGTTGCTGCAGGAGACTCCTCTGGCGGGGAAGTATCCGGTGAAGCTGAGCTGCTGCTTGGCGTTGTCGAGCGTCACGAGCTTGTTCTCGAGCTGGAACCCTCCGATGAGCACCGGCGGCCCCGCCGTGCTGCTCGCCGCCTTGAGAAACGTGAAGCACGCCGTGTTGGTGTTCACCTGCGCCATGGAGTTGCCGCCGACCACCGTGAAGTTGGTCCCGCCCTCGAGCAGCACGTCCACCTGCGGCACGAAGTAGTCGGACAGGGACGAGCCCAGCTTGGACGAGTCGTAGCAGAGCTCGAACGGGGCCACGGCGGAGAGGAGCAGCTGGACAAGAAACTGGACGTGAAGCTGGACATGGAGCTGGCCATGAAGCTGGACATGAAGACATCCCATGGAAGCGCGAGGGAGGAGAGGGAGGCATGCGCGAGGGGAGAAGAAGAAGTCCAGGCCGGCGCCAGGCTCGGTCAGACCGGCCGCCACGCCGGTGTGCCCGGTCCCAGGCCCGGTCCGACCGGGCGCCACACCGGATCAGCCCGGCGCAGACCGGACGCCACGCTTGTTCCAGCCGGGCACTATATATCCAGTAAGCCTGGACGCCTAGCCCGGTTTCCACCCGGTGCCAGGTCCAGTTTCGACCGGCCTGCCCCGGTCCCAGACCCGGTCGACCGGCCATATGACCGGCCGACTCCGAGTCTGTCTCGACCAGATCCGATCTGGGTCGGTTTTCTATGTATCTTTTCGACCTGAGGTCGTCCTGAACCCCTATATAAGTGCCCAGAACGCCCTCATAATAGCTTTAGACCACGTTTAAGATAAACCCTAGTTCATAGTTGATTTCTTTACAACTCTATTGAATCTCTACACCATATTGCATTGATTTGGTGTAAACCCCTGAAAGTCTTGTGTGATCTGCTGTTCCATTGGGAATTAGACGGTTGCAACTTACCGCTTCGTGGTCGGCGGCTACGTGTGCAAGTGTGTGCAGTTGCAAATATCTTGCAGGGTTGAGAGTTGTTGCATTGGCGACAGGGACCAATCGAGAGATCTCGTTGCGTCATACAAGTTATCATCCACTTCATCATCCATGTATCTCCGCTGTGTTCTTCCCGTGATCATCATCACCACCGTTGCTTACTGAGAAGATCGGGCCACCCCTTATCAACACCGCTCCCCATGCATAATGGTTCCTGGGAAAACAAGGCATGGCCTTAGATTGTCTATTGGTACATGGTAAGCTAGTCGTTGTCACCTAGTTGCATGTGTACTGAATTCCAGTAGGTTCATAACATTGAGGTCCGAACCATACCGCCCTAATCCGTTTGACTATTGGAATCGTTTCTTCCCAAACGAGTTAAAGCCATTGCATAACATGCATCAAAAACACCATTTTCAATCGTACCGTTTACAATTAAACTAGAATAGGTTCAACGTCATCCAGTTCGACTAGGAACAAAAATAGTTCACGGTAGGCAAGTTCATTTATGGTGGTGACTAGCTTCCCAAGTGGGTGTTGACTACTACTTCAACCTAATGTATCTTCATTCAAGCCTTGGTAATAAATATGTGGGCGTAGAGGCGAAGGTGAGGTGTGGAGGGGCCTTTGCCTCCACTACTCATCCACAATCTTTCCAAAGTAAAGGGTTCCCTAAGATATTTACTTTGTAAATAAATTTTATATTGTTCGCAACCTTTCTTCCACACATGGACACATATGTGTTTCTTCATATATATAGGCACGGCAAGGCCGGCGTGTACAACACGATTACAAACGTGATACCCACGGAATATAAACGTAATACCCACGCATGTACATATATGATCAATTCGTACTAACCTCTAACTAATCATACCTTAACACCTCCACTTCCCTCGAGCTCTCCTCCGCCTTGCTCTTCCAAACGTCGGTGACGATGTCCTTCACCTGAGCGTGGAGGCGGCGAGCTGTGTCCTTCATCTCGCCCCATTGCTTCCTTTTCTTCGACGCGGCCTCCGCCTCCTTCTCGACAAGATGCTCCAAGGCCTGGCAGCTCTCGAGGACTGCCTCCATGCCCGTGGTGGCCGTCGGCGCCTCGCCGGCCGCACTCGTTTCGGCGGCCTGGATCGACTGCCTCAGCGAGGCGAGGCGCGCGAGCAACGCCGCATCCATGGGGCTGTCTCCCGGAAGATTGCAAGAGGCCCTCGTTATCAAGGAAAGCAGCTTCACTGCCACTTTTTTTTTTGCGAAACACAGTACAATCAAAGACGCTCATACATACGCGCACACACTCACCCCTATGAACGTATACACGCACACCCTACCCCCTATGAGCACCTCCAAGAGACTGCGTTGAAGAACTGAGTCGGCGGGTCTTGAGATTGACGAAGTCACCACAGGCGCCTCGCTGTCGACGGGAACGTCGCCTCCCACTGAAGAATATTCCGCCTTTTTATGAGACACCAAAGTGTCAAATCTGGGATTTGAACTCTGATGGGCTGGGGGTGCCACTGCCCTCCTAACCATCCAACCACAGGTTGGTTCTCGCTTCACTGCCACTTGAAATGCTGACTGTTGAATGATGCTTCTAAAAGTTGGTCAATTCTAACAAACCTGTCATATGTGGTCACAATGCACGATAACTCCTGAATTTGACCTGTATTCAGCAACCAATGTGTGAATGAACCCGATGAGGGAGCAAACAACATATCCTAATTTGATCAAAGAAGATCATACAACAATGGAGCCCTAAGTAAGCACTATATTGCTTTTAACTTGAATACAGATGTCACTCCGTGAGTTAATAGTCCATATCAAATGTAATTTATTTCCTTTATTTTAACACACATATGCAAGCACCATCTTTAATCATGTAAAGGACGTGGATCATGTAGACTAGCTAGCCAGCCCTGGTGAAGTTGAAGTTGCTGCATGAGAAGCCTCTGGCGGGGAGGTAGCCGGTGAAGCTGAGCTGCTGCTTGGCGTTGTCGAGCACCACCAGCTTGTTCTCCAGCTGGAACCCTCCGATGAGCACCGGCGGCCCCGCCGTGCTGCCGGACGATTTCAGAAACGCGAAGCACGCCGTGTTGGTGTTGACCTGCGCCATGGAGTTGCCCCCGACGACCGTGAAGTTGGTCCCGCCCTCCAGCAGCACGTCCACCTGCGGCACGGAGTACCCGGACAGTGACGAGCCGAGCTTGGACGAGTCGTAGCAGAGCTCGAACGGTGCCACGGCGGCGACCTTGGCGGTCTGGCCCAGGGCGCGGTCGAAGGCCGCGATGACGCGGCTGTACACGTCGGCGCGGAGCTGCGTGTAGGTGACGGTCGTGGAGAGGCCGACGACGAGCGGGCCGGCGGCGGCGACGGAGCCGTCGATGGCGATGCCGCCGGTCGCCGTGACGAAGTAGCCGGGGTTCCCGGCAAAGGGCTGGCGGAGCGGGACCGGGTCGGAGAGGAGCGTGGTGATGGCCTCGCGGTCGGCGGGCGGTGCCAGGTAGAACGGGCCGCCGCCGAAGATGGCCGCGCCCACGCCGTTGCCGCTGAACCCGGTCGTGCCGTCGCTCGGGAGGCAGAGCGCGAACGAGTTGGCCACCTTCTGCGTGCTGGCGACCTGCGCCGGGAACGAGGCGCTGGAGCGCCCGAGCCCCGCGACGCCGGCAGCACCGGACGGGGCCGCTGCGCAGGTGGCGGTGGCGGCGAAGGAGACCGGGGACAGCGGGTTGGCGCCGTTGGTGGTGTTGGCGGAGAGCGTCACGGTCGTGGTGGTCCCGCTGCTGCACGGAGTCGTGATGGCCGGCGCGGAGAGGTCGAGGACGAGCGCGCGGCCGGCGCTGAGGGGCGCTGTGTACAGGGCTGTAGACGCCGCGCCCTTGTTGATTTTTATAAGCAGCGGCGCGCTCGCCGCCGTGCACGCGCACAGCGCGAGGAGGACGAAGACGATGACTGGTTTGAGTTGCGACATTGTGATTTTGGTGCTCGATCAGCTCAGGTTGATGCTGTGAACCAATGCACGTACGTGCGGTATATATAAGCTGGAGCCTAGGGCTCGAACGCTCGATCCATCTGAAGACTATTCAGATCAGATGGACCAATGCATGCGTGGTCAACATTGCGATCAATGTTGCTTGACGAACCAGAGTTCCATTTTTCTACGTTATCACAGTCATAGTATCTGATTCTTCTCGTTCGAAGTCCAGCTCCCTCATGAGCATGGCATTATCCAATTAAGATCCTGCATGCGTGCACTAATTTACATCCAGTTTATGTGGTCTCAGTGTTCACAACTACATTCTCCTTTGAGTTCTTCTGGACCGTGCGATTCAGCTAGCAGTGCAGATTGACAATATACAGTGATAGCAATACGGAAACTACAAAAATGTAGCTCGGGCTACTTTATTGTACGTAGGCCATTTTAATTTTTTTTTTTTTGAAAATGTCATTTTAAATTTCCAAAAAAAAATCTGAAAATAATTATAGATGTTGACGATCGTGTATTGTACCAACAAAAAAATCTCAACTCAAAACACCTTGTATTTCTAGCCACAGAAATGACAAAATCCAACTTTTTTGGATGTTTCAAAATGTGCAGATTTCTAGTCTTACTATTTTTTTGCAGCCTTTTCTTAAGGATTATAACGCTGGATAGCTTTTTATATTGTTAGAAATAAAAAAAGCCTATGTCGTTTATTGACCTCTCTTCCCCAATGCATGTTCTCTTTTTTCTCTCTATTCTCTCATGCATGTTAGACTATTGGCGCATGCACTAATTGATGAGTAAAGTTATGAATTTTCTTGGTCTAATTAAATCGGGGACCACGGAGGGAGTATAAGGCATTCTCGATTTAAATTTTTGCATATTTATAGAATCGGTTTCGCTAATTCTCTGAACTATCTTAGTAGAACTATCTTAGTTCTCATTAGGGTCTTGCACCATGAGATTTTCACCGTGATCCGTGCACTTGGGTTGCTGGTTGGGGTTGCAATTGGTTCCTTTTTAGTTGCAACTGAGGTTGCAACCAGGAAAAATGCCTCTAGACCGTTAGATTTTCTTTGTGATTTGTGCTAATGGTGAGTTGTTGTAGCATGTGTTGTGAATGAGATTTGATGACACCATCTAACCGATAACTAAGTAATTGATAGATCTCCGTCGATCGAGAACTAGTCACACCTTTAATTTGAAGAATACAGCAATGCCTACATGTAAGATTTTTATTCAGATTTTTTAGAACTTCAAAATGTCATTAAAAACGAGCTATCTTCCAGATAACCATATAGTACTATAGTTACAAGAATTGCATGCGTGTTCGGGTGATCAATGTTTGCTTGAGGAACCTGAATTTCTTTTCTTTTTTCGACGTCTTCAAACGCACCACGTAAGATCGAGTCGCATGCACTGATTGGCAGCCGATCGATTGACAGTCCCATTTCCATCACATGCATGGGTTAAGTCGTTAGCAGATAAGATTTAGTAGCTGGATGAGCTGATGGTCGATGTCGCTCAGGGTGTGCACTGTGCTTGTACATGCATGTCGGCTGGGTTGCTTCCTTCCGTCATCACCTACCATGGTACAGCTGTCCGAAGTGCACAGCTTCCAGATGTTTTGACTGGATCGCTGCAGGTTTGGCAGGATTCGATCGAGATGCATGCATCAATCACGCGCGAAAGCAATTTACGAGCTTGGCGGCAACGCCGGAAGAGAGGCCAGGGGAGCGGCAACGTTGCCGTCTTCTTCCGTCCTCGTGTTAAATTATCAGAGCGAGAGCGGTCACCATTCGATGGGCCACGGCGATGCCGGCTTGATTTCTTGGAGCGGCAACGTTGTTTTCTGATGTTATGGCGCAACCACCCGCTGCGGTGCGGTGCATCGACCGTGTGATCGGAGTCGTGTGCGTGCCGTCTGCAAGCCAGCCCTGTTGTTTCCCTGTTTACGAACGGACGCGCGCGGCAGCGACCCGTCTCGGCGACTCATCGATTCGCTCGCTAATCAGGATTTATTGGATTCATCGTCGCTCACGCACCGCACGGCACCCACCTCGCCGCCCTCTCACCCAACCAAACCATGGCTCCTCCCTCTCCGCCTAGATCCCGCCGTCCTCCTCCACCACCAACGCCGCCCCTACCTCGCCCTACCACGGCGGCGCGGATGGCTTGCTCGCCGGAGCGCGCGGTGCCTCGTCGAGCTCGCCTGCCCGCTTCCGCGTGGGTGCTGCACGACGGACGCCCTGCCGGCGATGACGAATCTGCCCGGGAGATCAAGCGTCCTACACCCCCGCCGCAGCACCGCCTACGCACGACCCCGGTGAGGACCTCTATCCCCGTCCATCTTAACAGTCCTTGTGTTCAAGGAATCCCAAATCCTCGCACGGCACTACCAGCCTCGATCCGTACAAACAAAAATGCGTCTTGTGCTAGAGCATCAGAGCCAATCTATACTAGTGCACGTACTGCTACTATATCTGCTCTTCCTTCTACACTAGAACCAAATTCAGATTCCAAGCTTTTACAAAAAAGACTTGCAAATTTCAGAGGTTGATCCAACCACCAACGATTTGCTGTCTAGGCCTTTCAGCTTCTAATCACCGCATTTGCTATCCGTATGTATATGTATATATGCCTTGTTCTGCTGTTCAATATCATGGACAGCAGCAGCAGTCGAAACATATTTCACCATGACAATGCAGGTTCATTTTCTTGATTCACCGCTTTTTTTTTAAAAAAAATAATACTAGTAAATCATCATCTACAAAATACTCTCTGCATGCATTTATCTATTTCTTTCTTTCTGTAAAAGCATTGCTAGTTGGATGGTGTTCGTTGTTTACATCAACTGCTCTGTTGCTTTTTGCAACCTAACTCCGACTTCTGGATACTTAGCTTTGATTATGAACATATAACTTCTTGTGAGAGGGCATCGACCGGACCGTGCGACTGGACCATCTCAAGGAAGGTTCCCATCCAAGCAGAAAGTCTAGGAAATCCTATTCTACCTCATCCTGGTAATTTATCCGTCCTTTAGATCTCTCCTACCTTTTCCACTTCTGCTAACTCCAATTGAGATTATACATTATGGGTGTCTTCTTGCTTCAGATTGGACAGATTTGATGTTATTACATTTTATTACAGGGATTGCCTGGACATGATCATTCAATGCTAGTTCTGGAATTTCTATTTTCTACCTGATAAATACCATAGGTAGTCTGTTAATTTGAGATTCTATCTTTCTGTGCTCTGATATGTGTTTCACTGTCATGGCTAACATGGGAATACTTGTTTGTGATCCAAGTGCATTTCTTAGATGTAGTTAGTGATGTTTTATTCATGTATTTGAATCAAAACCTATCCATCTATTCAAAAGCCTCTCTCGATACCCTCTGATTCTTGTTTGCTCTCTATCTCAGGCTACATACTACCTCACCATATGATGGATTGCTGCACCTTACCTGCCATACCACCTCGTCTACTTGCTCAATGCTGCCTCCTTTTACAAGCTCATCAACATCGGTTTCCAAAGGTTGGGTTTTTTTCTTTGTTCATGCTTGGATTAGATTGCTGCCATGCTATCCAATACTGTTCTGCATGGTGCTCTGGGCCGTGGCATTCGTGTCACTGATGTCTCTGCGTGTTTGTGCAAGCCAAGCACTATACTTCACTGTTCTGATCTGTTAGCTTGATTCATAGAATCTCGTTTCCATTTCTAATAATGTGCAAACATTTTCCAATGTGTGAGGTGCATAAGCATGTGGTGCGGCTCGCCTTCTGCCCTCTATCCTGCGCCAGGCCGACTCGCCGGTGGATGTCCACGTTGCCCACAAGGCAGGCGTCCCTCCGACACGCTGCTCCTTCGATAAGAAAGGGAGCTGATGCTCCGACGGCATTCTCTTCTCTGAAAGTAAGCACCTTTCTGTCTATTCCCCCCTCCTAACTCTTGGCTTGGATTTGCGTTTAGCCTAGACATTGGATGATGTCGACAAATCTGCTTTGTTTGCATTGTAGAAAATTCCGCCGTCTGTGTAGATCTCACTGCTCCTAAGCAGCGATTTGGTTTATTATTGTGTGAGGTGTTTCTGGTAGTGGAACATGTTGTCGTGTTTCCTGGCATTTCTGCTTCCTGTATTACTTTTCTCGTTCATTCTTATTTATAGACACTCAAATTGTTGGTTGTGCTTTATGTTTAGGATCTGCTGGTAATGTGTGTATTAAGAATAAAAATAAGAATCAAGGTGTTAAGCCTCTGTACATGCAACATTTATCTCCTTTTCTCCTACACGTAGCCAGCTTGTAGAACCATGTTTTGTTGTTGCTGCTAATTTTTTCACAATGCCCTCGTTGGAAATGGACAGAGTTATTGAATTGTTGTATGCTCAAGTGCCCAGCACAGTATTTTAGATGGCTGCTATCTCGAGTCTTTTGTAAGTAGAGTGGATACTTAGCTTCGATCCTGACCATATAATTAACCTTTTGTGAGAGGGCATCGACCCGACCGTGCAGCTGGAGCGTCTCAAGGAAGGTTCCCATCCAAGCTACAAGTCCAGGAAATCCTACTCAACGTCATCCTGGTAATCAATCAATCTGTCCTTTACATCTCTCCTACCCTTTCCACTCCAGCTATCTCGAATTGAGATTATTATGGGTGTCTTCTTGCTTCAGATTGGACAGATTCGATGCTATTAGATTTTACAGGGATTGCTGGACATAATCAGGTTCTGGAATTTCTATTTTCTGCCTGATAAATATGATAGGTAGTCCGTTAATTTAAGATTCTATCTTTGTGTGCTCTGATATATGTGTGCTTCACTGTCATGGCTAACCTGGGAATACTTGTTTATGATCCAAGTGCATCTCTTAGATGTATGAAATGATGTTTTATTCATGCCTTTGAATTAAAACCTATCCATCTATTCAATGCCTCTCTCAATGCCCTCTGATTCTTTTTTGCTCTCTATCTCAGGCTACATACTACCTCACCATATGATGGATTGCTGCACCTTACCTGCCACCTCGTCTACTTGCTCAATGCTGCCTCCTTTTAGAAGCTCATCAACATCAGTTTCGAAAGGTCAATTTTTTTTCTTTGGTCATGCTTGGATAGATCGCTGCCACATGCTATCCAATACTGTTCTGCATGGTGCTCTGGGCCGTGGCATTCGTGCCACTGCTGTCTCTGCGTGTTTGTGCAAGCCAAGCACTATACTTCACTGTTCTGGTCCGTTAGATTGATTCATAGAATTTCGTTTCCGTTTCTAATGTGCAAACTTTTTCTAATGTGTGAGGTGCATAAGCATGTGGGCCGGCTCGCCTTCCACCCTCAAACCTGCGCCAGGCTGACTCGCCGGTGAATGTACACGTCGCCCACATGGCAGGCGTCCATCCGACATGCTGCTCCTTCGACAGAAAGGGGAGCTGGTGCTTCGAAAAGTAAGCACCTTTCTGTATATTCCCCCCTCTCTAACCCTTGGCTTGGATTTGCGTTTAGCCTAGCCATTGGATGATGTCGACAAATCTGCTTTGTTTGCATTGTAGAAAATTCCGCTGCCTGTGTAGATCTCACTGCTCCTAGGCAGTGATTTGGTTTATTATTGTGTGAGGTGTTTCTGGGTACTGGAACATGCTTGTTTCCTTGCATTTCTGCTTCCTGTACTACTTTTCTCGTTCATTCTTATTTATAAACACTCAAATTGTTGGTTGTGCTTTATGTTTAGGATCTGTTGGTAATGTGTGTATCAAGAATAAAAATAAGAATCAAGGTGTTAAGCGTACGTACATGCAACATTTATCTCCTTTCCTCCTACATGTAGCCAGCTTGTAGAACCATGTTTTGTTGTTGCTGCTAATTTGTTTCACAATACCCTCGATGCAAATGGACAGACTTATTACAAGTTGAATTGTGTATGCTCAAGTGCCCAGCAGGGTATTTTAGATGGCTGCTATCTCGAATCTTTTCTAAGTATATCAGCGTTTAGCTATGCTGACCATGATTTGTTCTTGTCCGAGGAAAACACAAACTAATCGACTCTGGTGGCCTTCTTCTTCGACTCCATGTGCTTAGGTATGTTTCTGGTTCCTCTTTGTGTTATGGCCATCTTGCCGATGACCCTTGTATGAATTATGGTGATGATGATGATCTGGTCACCTAGTTTCTTAGCTGTGTTCCAAAGAATTTGGCATCTGGGCCTGGGTATTAGAGGTCATGGTGCTATTATTTAAATTTACATTATCAGTTGCTGAATTTGTACCATTTAGACGATGTTACCACGTTTCGGATTTACATGGCCATATTTGCTTAGTAATTTTTCGGTAGCACTCTTGTTTGTGCTGATCTGGACATGATCAAAGTGGCAGCGTTTTTTTGTGATTGAAAAACACCATGCTGTCTTTTTAAAGATGGAATCTGCAGTCCTACTAGTAATATTCACGAGCGCTGGCTAGTAGTTACCAATCATTCAAGCCTTTGTTCATCCTGCTGGTTAAAATATGTTGCTGGCCTGAACAAAGAGCATGAGCATGCAAATCTAGCTGAATGCACTCTTCATGAATCTTGACGCAAGTTGTTGTACTTGCACACATTCTGTTACTTGTTTCCTTAGCTCCAAATTGTACTCAGTAGGTGATGCAGAGATTCTAACCCCCTTGTGTTTGCATTTCAGCATGTAAAGAAAGAAAGATTAAGAAGGATGAGCCAGATCCTTTAACTTTCTCTGTATGCATGTAATCCAATCGGTCTGGTGCAGAGGTGTTGGGACACGGCCGCCATTGTGTGCCCTTGTGTCTAGCTCAAGTCGGTTCGAGAGTCTAGCGTGACCTGGAAAGCTGTCGCTGGCCATGGCTTATGTGTAACAATTGCTGTTTCGGTCCTTGTATTGTTTGGCCCATGTAACATCCTTCTTGTAATGCTCCAAAATAGGAGTTGTAATAGTGAGTTGTTTACCTTGCCATGTTTGTAGTCTTTGGTCACGAGTAAAAAATGGGTTGTGCTCTTGGCACTATTTATTGTGAAATTGTTTTATCTGTGATCTAAATATTGAATAAACAGCAGAAGTCATGCTGAAAATTTGTAATCTTGGTAACTATTTTTCCCTTGAAGAAAAACTTGTTTATTGTTATTTTCTATTTGCTGCTAGTAGCAGCAGTAGGTAGAGGTGCAGCTCACTCCCGCTCAATTGCATCAAGACTATAATACTGTACAGGAATAATTCTGAAAGCAAATGAGGCAAGTACCCATTGCAAGTACCCATTCTGAAAGCAAATGAACATGTGTTCTAATATCGTGCCAAAAATCGAAGGAAAAAATGATAAATCTGATTTTTGCGAACAACAAATCGAAATGCTCCAAGCAGCACCAAATGTTGTTATTTTTGCATAAAGCACTAAACATGTCATTTCTCCCCATAAAGTTGCTTCAGGTTAGAAAACATTGTCATGCTCGTTGTAAAAAAAGTTCAGAACGTTTTGAATTTTATGCTATTTTGTTATTGGAAGCGGAGCATATGAGGTCGGGTTTAAAAATGCATTCTTGCTAAATAGCATCCTACTCAGACCATCTGCATCCAAACAACGAGGATGGTCCTAATCAAGGAGGACGACCTACACACAAGCACATAAATCCTATCCTAACCTGCTACATAGCGCAGGTACACAGAGAAGATCATGGTGCAATCTTGAAGACCCAAATGGCGCAAAAGAAAAATCTTGAAGCATCCGACGTGCTTAACTTCGTACAAACTGCAGCCACGAACCTATAGAATGCTTGGGCCGACTCGGCGCCTCCTATGCGGCTCGGCATTGCGACGATCAGTGCATGCGTCGTGACATCAACGTTTGAAGTCCCCGGCGAGCGTGTCCGTCAACATGATTGCATGCTCTAGAGGAGGGGCGGTAATAACCCTATCTCTCAAGCCAATTAGATCACATAAATTGCATTCCCACGGATCGGCCCTGTTAAACTCGATTCGAGCCATCCATCTGGGTTGAATCCAACTGCCCGAGTCTCATCTTGAACACCCAATGGCGCAAAAAAAAGATGTTGAAGCATCCGATGCGCTTAACTTTCTACAAACTTGAACCACAAACCTATATAATTCTTGGGCAGACTCGACGCCTCCTCTCGCGGCTCCGTATCTAAAAAAGGGTATATATGGTGCATCAATGGAACCTCCACGGAGGTTTGCGACGGTGGCCGTTGGATCGTGCTTTGCAACGAATCTCGGCCGTCCCTTTGCTTTCACCGCCCGGTATAAAAGCGCTCCCCTGCGTGGAGTGAAAACCCAATCGAGGTGAAAATATCCCCCGCAGCCTCAGCCTCTCCTGATGCAACTTGGCCATCCCCGCCCTTCATTCTTCCCCCGCACAACAGCGCCGCGCCCGATGCCATCCCCGGACTCTCTATTCGTGATGGTTGGTGCATGCGTCAGCTTTTGAATTCCCCGGCGAGCTTTTTTGCCGTCAACATGATTGCATGTTGTGGAGGCGGTGCGGAAATAACTCTAGCTAGCTCCCACCCGCACTCTGGAGCCAATTAGATCACGGGAATTTCGTTCCAGCGGATCGCCCTGTTAAACTCGATTCGAGCCGTCCAATCAAAGTTCCAAAACCTCATCTCGGCTCGCGAGGCGAGACACACTAATCGCGTTGGTGAATCCAAACAGCCCACCCTAAACCCTCACACTAATTGCGCAGTCTCTGAATTCAGTTATCCGCGCTAACTCCCGAGCCAAAGTAGTTAGATCGTACAAATTGTGTTCCCGCGGATTACGCTATTATTAAACTCGATTCGAGCCGTCAATCTACGCTGAACCCAACTGCTCGAGTCTCATCTCGACTCCCGAGGCGACACGCTCCTAGCCCCAAACTCACACTAATTGCATAGTCGCCCACGCTAAACACTCACACTAATTGCACAGTCGCACTAAAAAAAACACTCACACTAATTGCGTTGGTGAAACCAAAAAGCCCACCCTCCTCTCCAGTCTATTTCCCTTTCTCATTTTCCCTCGATAGATTGAGCAGCCTCCCACCCTCTCGATCCCGCCGCCGGCACAGTCCCTCCGCCTCACCGCAGCGCTCCTACCTCCCTCGCCGGCCACCCTCCGCCGCTCCCTAAACCAGCGCCGCAGCGCTGGCCCTCCTCCTGGACGAGCACCACGCGAAAGAGGGTGCGCGCCGGCATGCTACTGACCATGCTCGCTGGGCTCCTGGTGTTGGCCGCCCGAGCCATGGAGCTCCACGGGTTGACCCATTGGCCCTCCGACGGGGACAGCAAGGACGGCGAGACCGTGGCTCTCTCCGCCGACGGCCGCCGGCAAGAATAATGGCAGGGGGTCGATGGAGGAAGGCCTGCCCGGGCTGCTGCAGCCAGCGACCACCTCCCTGACCTTCTCCCTGCGCCGGCAATGTCCCTGGACCTGCTGCTCCGGACGCCGTCCGCCTCTCCGTCCCGCTGCTGCCTCCCAGCTGTGAGCACCCTTCCAAATCCCCTTCCCTTTCCATCAGGTTGAATGAATGATTGTGTAACCCCGGTGGAAAAAACCACACGAATCCCTCCTGACACTACTGTTCTAGGGTTAGGCAATTCCTCTGATTGTTAGCCCACCAATCTTGTGCATCTGCAGGAAATAGAAAAACTCCTAGCCCATGCTCCCATCGGAAGAAGAAATAAAGCTCTGGCTGCTGCTGCCTTTTAATTTATCTGTACCCATATTGTTAGTACTAGCACAATAGCTTCAAGTGTTGTGAAGGGGTTCTGGTTCCCAAGGTAAGGTTGGCATCAAGATTTGTGAAGCCCGGCCGCTAGTGCACATACGTTCTTGATTGATTTTTGTTACTTTTGTTTCCTGTTGATGGATGAATGGGAAGGCGGTAGAGAGAAGCATGCCATGTGTGGAAGAGGGGAAATCTTTTTTAGCTCGATTAGGAATTTGTCGGCTTATCATGCATACAACTCGAACTGGCTTCTTTTTTCTTTCGTTTTTTTTACTTACTGTCATTTCGGTTTTCACTAAGGTTTCGTTACTAACTTACTGCAGCTACCCGTGGCTTCGGCTTCTGGCTCGGCATCAACATCCGCGTAGACGAGTGGTGGTCTAACTTGGCAGCCGATGAGGGGCGCTGATGGTGTCGCCGGAGAGCACACCGCTATCCTCGTGTCAAGTTGCTCGACATCAACTATGGTGAGGAGGTAGTCCCACTCTCTTCAACCCCTTACGTTTCCTATGCATGGTTGCTGCAGATGGTAATCTTCTCGTGTGTTCTTGCCAAATGCAAGGAAGATGCTAGGAGAGGGCAGGATTCCCATAAGAAATTTTGTAGGAAAATTATGTGTCTTGAGGCCGGTCCGGATGTATACATGTTTGCATAGTGTTCAGGTTCTAGACATGTGTGCTCCAATTTGCAGCAGCTGTGTGGGAAACTGGTGGCATTTGTGTTGTCACCATTGCCCCTTCATATTTTATTGTGATGTGGTCGGCTTATAATTGTACCTTCTTTCATGCAGTGTTGGGTAGAGGCTTGAGCCCCTTCATTTTGACACATGTTCTGCTTCTTACTATTCTTTGCCCCTTCATAAAAGTTTTCGTGTCGTGGATGATTCTTGATAGGATTTTCACCGGTTCTCCGTGAGAATTCTTACTACCAAAAACTGTCCTGTCTTCTTTACTAGACTTCTAAGGCATAATGTTTGAACCACTCGTTTTTCTTTACTAAACAAAAAGAAGGAAATCATTTCATGTCAAGTACAGGTTTTGCTCTATTTTGTACAAGGCACGGGTCCGAGTGTGAAGAATTTTGCTACCAAATCTGTCTTGTCTTCTCTCGTTTCAGTGTGAATATTAATCAGGTTCATTGCCAAGATTCTTATTACCAAAGCCTCGTATGTCTTCTTTAATCATCTTCACGTTGATTGAATGCGTAACACCGGTAGAAAAAACCACATAGCAATCCCTCGTGACATCGAGATGCGACAAGTACTGTTCTAGGGTTAGGCATCACTCCGATTGTAGCCCACCAATCTTCTGCAGGAAAACCTAGCCCATGTTGTTGTACTCACATCGGAAGAAAAAAATAAAGCATTGGCTGCTGCTTTTTAATTTATCTGTACCCATATTGTTACTAGCAGCACAATAGCTTCAAGTGTTGTGAAGGTGTTTTGGTTCCCAAGGGAAGATTGGCATCAAGATTTGTGAAGCCCGTTAGTGCACACACGTTCTTGACTGATTTTTGTTACTTTTGTTTCTGTTGATGGATGAATGGGTTGGTGGTAGAGAGAAGCATGCCATGTGTGGGAAGAGGGGGAATCTATTTTCACTCGATTAGGAATTTGTCGGCTTATCATGCATAAAACTCGGCTTCTTTTTTCTTTCGTTTTTTTGCTTATCATTCATAGGGGGTGATGAAACTATCATTCTTGTTTGAAGATACTACTTACTTGTCGTTTCGGTTTTCACTAAGGTTTCATTACTAACTTACCGCAGCTACCCCGTGGTTGCGGCTTCTGGCTCGGCATCAACATCCGTGGTGGATGGAGACAGCCTTCCACTTGTCTCTCACACCCAACTAGACAAGTCGTGGTCTCATTTGGCAGCCGGTGAGGGGCACTGATGGTGTCGCCAGAGAGGACACCGCTATCCTCGTGTCAAGCTGCTCGACATCAACTATGGTGAGGATTGGCTTAGACTTGTACCTTCGTTCATGAAGTGTTGGGTAGAGGCTTAAGTGCCTTCATTCGGGCACATGTTTCGCTTCTTACTATTCTTTTCGTGTCGTGGATGATTCTTGATAGGATTTTCTTTGGTTCTCCGTGAAAATTCTTAATATCAAAATCTGTCCTGTCTTCTTTACTGGACTTCTCAGGCATAAATTTTTCATCCATTGTTTTTCTTTACTAAACAAAAAGAAGGAAACCACTTCATCTCAGTACATATTTTGCTCTATTTTGTACAAGGGAAAGTGTATGTTTTGTAGACAGGTTCTCCCTCTTCTTTTGGTGTTGTGGATGATTCTTTTGGTGTTTTGTACAAGGGCAAGTGTATGTTGTTGTGACTAAGTGAGCACCACACCTCCTCTCCGTGCCTCCGTAATACACAATGCGGCGTTTTATTTGCTTCAACCATGGATAAAAAATTTCATAGTGACTTTTGCATACTAGTTGAGTATTTCAGTTTCCTGAATATGAGTACTCAGTAAAGGCTGAAGAGCATTTCTACATGATAGCAGGTAGCATTGGATCAATTTCTTTCGTTTTTTTCTTTCATTTGTTTTTTGCTTATCATTCATAGGCGGTGATGAAACTATCATTCTTGTTTGAAGATACTACTTACTGTTGTTTCGATTTTCACTAAGGTTTCATTACTAACTTACTGCAGCTACCCGTGGCTGCGGCTTCTGGCTCGGCATCAACATCCGCGGTGGATGGATCCAGCCTTCCACTTGTCTCTCACACCCAACTAGACGAGTGGTGGTCTCACTTGGCAGCCGGTGAGGGGCGCTGATGGTGTAGCCAGAGATGACACCGCTATCCTCGTGTCAAGCTACTCGACATCAACTATGGTGAGGAGGTAGCCCACTCTCTTCGACCCCTGTAGGTTTCCTATGCATGGTTGCTGCAGATGGTGATCTACTTTGTGTTCTTGCCAAATGCAAGGAAGAGGCTAGGGGAGAGGGCAGGATTCCCATAATAAATCATTATAGGAAAATTCTGTGTCTTGAGACGAGCTGGATGTATGTACATGTTTGCACGGTGTTTAGGTTCTACACATGTTTCCTCTAATTTGCAGCAGCTGTGTAGGCAACTAGTGGCCTTTGTGTTGTCACCATTGCCCCTTCATATTTTATTGTGATGTGATCGGCTTATAATTGTACCTTCGTTCATGTAGTGTTGGTTGGCACATGTTTTGCTTCTTACTATTCTTTTGTTGTCGTGGATGATTCTTGGTAGGATTTTCTCCGGTTCTCCGAGAAAATTCTTACTATCAAAATCTGTCATGTCTTCTTTACTTGACTTCTCCGGCATAAATCTTTGAACCACAGTTTTTCTTTACTAAACAAAAAGAAGGAAAACAATTCATCTCAGTAGTGCTTTGTGGATGATTCTTGGCAAGATTTTCTCAGGTTTAGTTTGAAGATTTTTGCTACCAAAATCTGTCTTGTCTTCTCTTCTCGGTTCAATGTGAATACTTTATCAGGTTCATTGCGAAGATTCTTACTACTGAAGTCTGTATTGTCTTCTTTAATAGCCTTTCGGAGGCATAAATTTGGAATACTGTTTTTTTTGGGACGAATAAAAACAAGGAAAGTGTTCTGGACTGGACAGAATTATTTGTTTGTGACTAAGTGAGCACCACACGTCCTCTCCTTGCCTTTGTAATACACATTGCTGTGTTTTATTTGCTTCAACCATGGATAAAAAATTGCATAGTGACTTTTGCATACTAGTTGAGTATTTCAGTTTCCTGAATTTGGGTACTCAGTAAAGACTAAAGGGAATTTCTACATGATAGCAGAAGCATTGTATCAATTTTCAGTAACATTTAACAGGATGCCTCTGTCTTGTTGTTGTTGGCCAACTGGTACACCTGCTGCATCTTTTATGAACATAAAAAGGCTCGGGTTATTGACCCAGCAGTCCACTATCTGATTGCTATTTGCAACCGGTTACCTGGATGACAGATTTATATTTTGCTAGCGTTCGGTTTCAGAAATCGTGCAGTATGCGATTCTTTGAACAAACTGTGTTTGTCTGATCCTCATGTACTGCCATTTCATCTGATTTTAGAGCAGTTGGTCACCTCGATAGGCTGGCTCATTTGTTGGGTTGTCAAAACAAGCGAAAAAGTAGTACTGTGTCTCGGTTTGTTTGCTCCGAATATGTTAGTAGGTACTACTAGCTAGCCGTGCATGGAACATGTTTTATTCTTCAAATTCAATTTGTCTGTCTTATCGTGGCGTATCAACAACTTATTTAGCTACTCATGTGCTGTCATGTTTGAAAAATTGACCGGGGAATGTTATGCGTCATGTCAACTTTGAGACCTATGATTAGCTTGTTTATTGATTAGTGTTCGGGCTCTCTTAACATGCGGCTTCCAAGTACTAGCCTATAGTACTTGTTAATGAAACATAGATTATACTACTTGTATAGACTACGGGAGGATCAGCCCGGATCAAGCCCGAGAATGGTTTTAGCATAACCGGGTGGGTTGGGTTAGTTTTGCGATTTGGGTTTGATTAGTTTGGTTCGAATGGCTGAGTCCGTCGAATGGTCCAGGTCAGTTTGGGTTCGTGAAGCAAACAATTGGGTACGGTTGGTTATGGGTATGAACAGTTAAGGGTGGAACTAGTTTAAACTTTAGTTTAAGACCCGGTTTGTAGCTAGGATGGGTCTAAATGGTTTCGTTGACTTCGGCGTGTATGCATAGTTTGCTCAAAAGCATCAGTTTTTTTTTAACCCAGCTACCATTGTGCTTGCTTGCAAGAAGTGCGGATCGAGACATGTGGCAACTGTTTCAACCCAAAGCAAGAAACAGGATTTAACCCATAGTTAGTCAAGTGGTTTGGTTTCAGTTTGGTTGGACGGTGTGTACAGTTCGGTTTAGTTTTAGTTATGCGGGGCGGCCCAAGAAGTGGTTTAGTTACGGTTCCGAACTCCATGTGACTGGGTATGGTCTAAGTTTGGTTTAGGTATTGGACCATTCTCATCTTTAGCCCGAGATAGTAGAGGGTATGACACTTCATCACCATGTTTGTCTTGGAGGCGTCGGCATTTTACTGTACTACACTTGTATTTACTCCTATTGTGGTGCAGCAGGTGCTTATGGCATATTGGAACGTCCATTCTAATGTGGATGATGAGTCTTGACTGGCTTATATTTGAGCTATACTGGGCCCCTTTGGCTTTCTACAATGGATAGCAATTTGCACGATGATCTGTTGTATACAATTTAGTATTGCAGTTTTCCGTATTCGAATAATCGGTAAAGACTAAAGAGCATTGATACTCTTCATTTTCTTTAATAACGATTCCTTTCTCCGATATGCGGTTGGCTCTGTGAATTTGGGTATACGAGAGGAGTTTCGGAGGTTAAGCGATGTGAAAAGGCTTGGTGAGTATTCTTCTCAAACTTGAAAACACATCCTCTTTGCATTCTACATTGTTGGGAGTGTCGGAATTCTAAATGGTGATATCTTATATTTGTTTTTTCAAAGTTAAATTTAAAGGCTCATTAATGTGGTTTCATCTAGAGAATTGTTTCCTTAGGTGCAGCTATAGTATGTATTTTATCAAACTGATTGTCGGGCAGATAGCGTCTTCAATTTGTGGACGCTATTTTTTTTAGCCGACATGTTTCATGCCTATATTTTATGTTAACCTCACCCATAACAACGAGACCTATGATTGGGAAGATATCATGATTTTGTCGTGTTTATCATTTTCCGAGTAAACAATGAGGGTCCATTGCTACTTAAATTTCTATTTACTTCTTTGTGAACTAGTGTTCATTGTATATGTTTTGGATGTTAAATTTTGTTTCTAAACCAAAAAAAGTTTTTTTCGAAAAGGGGAAAGACCCTAGCCTCTCGCATCTACCGATGCATATAGCCTCTATTATTAAGACAAACACACTCAGTCACCAAATGGTACTCGTCAATGATGGTCTCATTGGATAACATATGTGGTTTGATGCAATGTTAAGTTCGAGTTATTGTCAATGACTTGTGCGTATGTCCTTGTAGATATCATTGCACATTTTAAGCGTGTTGCTCCATCGATCTCGCCTCGCCCGTGTTGCGCGGGTTGACGGGGACGACTCGCTGCAAGGCAATGAGGGTGGGGGTGCTTGGCCTTTGGGACGCGAAGCCGGCAACACAACCATGCGGGGGAGAACCCACCGGCGAGGTGCCGGCTCTCGCCGGCCTCGTCCTTCACCACGCCTTGTTCCCGTCGCCGCCGGCGGTGAGATCCGGCGAGGGCGAGGAGGCACTCGAGCGGTTGGGCATGCTGCTCTCCGATGAACCGACCACAACCACCTCACAGGGGACGGCTCCATCCGCGTCCGCAACACCATCCAGGCACACGAGTGGGTGTCATACATGCACATGGTCCTCCAATCCTATTCCGGTTGGCTTGTTCCGTGAAAAAGATTGGATATTGTCCGCTTGCTTCGGTTGTTAGGGGTTCCAAGAACAAATTATGCGCATGTTTAGCAAGCTAGGAACATCATTGTAAAGCCTTTCTCAAAGAACTTGATAGCGAGGCATGTTGGAACAATGGTTATGTTAGATCGTTATTAACTCAAGTTCGGATTAAATTGACTTCTACTTTTTATTTAGCATGTAGTGTTTAACTAGCAGAACATGTGTATTCGCTTCATTACTTTCGAGCGGCTAGCTTTGATCGATGCAATTGGACACTTTGTGGATTGTAAAAAAGCCTGAATTCTTATTACACGATGATTATGAAATGCACTTGGCTTTTTCATGCGTTTAAAAGTACAAGTCACAAAGAAAAGCTACAGGCTCCTAATATCTAAAAATAACTTTTCCAAGAACTAATTGTGCCTTGTATGATTGTATCAGTCCATGGCATCATGTTTTTTATGTTCTTTGCCGGTAAAAGATGTTGTGTAATCCTCTGCGGGCCGGCACATCGCTTGGGTTCGTCCTCCTCGTCTCCTCCGACATCCTTCCAGGGAGCAAGGCAGCTCCTACACCCCGCCGTGCTGCTTGTGAGACATCTCATCCCTTGTCTGCTATGTGTGTTTTAGAACGTTGCCTGATTGTAAAGAATAATATTATTGGCACCGCTTTTGGTGCTTCTCGAGTGGATCATGAGTGCTTGCTGTTTGTAGATTCCGCCCGCATGGCTTAATTCGGATTCGTTTGAGTAGAGGCCGGCTTACATAATTTTGTATGCAATGGTCGTTATATCGACCGAGTACCCTAGGCTAGCCGGTAACTAGTAGTTCGGATTTATTGAAATGATTTATTGTTGTAGTCTAATTACTACTACGTTCAAGGGATGGAGTGTGATTACAATGTGTCGGCAAAACAAGATAAAAATGAATGGAGGTAATTTGGTGCAAAAAACTAGAAGAATGAGGCAATTCATGTTTGTCTTAATCCGATACTAGCACTAGCCAATCCAATCGTGCTTGTCTTACTGCGATAGTTATCAAAAACACGCATGCACGCAAGAAAAAAAGCAGCGGTAAAGCTTGATGATGATGCAAGCGGAAATCGATTTGTGACTACATAATTAAGATGACAAATCCATGAGACAGTGAGATGAGTGAGAAAATCAAGTACGTATGCATGAAACAAACTGTTGTATAGAGAGTCTGGTGTGTGTGTTTTTTCTTTGTTACAGGGGTTTCAAATATGGTATTAAATAGTAGGTACATGTAGATATGTCATGTACAGCTGCATATAGACAGAAGGTACATGAGTATTTTATTTAACCTTGCATGATGATAGATTGATACACTTGCAAGCGATCATGATTGAGCCCTTGCATGCATTGAAATTTTTAAACTGAATATTAACTCTTTCTAAGGAATTGGACCGGCGGTGCCTTGTTCAAACCGGAATCGTACTCCTGCCTAACGTACTCGTGGAAATATGCGAGTAGGTGCATGTGTTAGTCTCGCCTATGTTTACCATGTTGAAAAAAGAGCCTCTACTAATATTCATGTGACGAGTCGCTATCGCTTCTTTCCTCGCTCACGAGCAGGGACTGGGTACATGTCCCTAGTTGGATGTCACCATTGCTGCATTAGATTAGACGAGACATAAATATTACACTACTGGTTATGTAACTAGTCAGGGTTTGCATTTGGCAATTAGTGTTGGTCCTCGTAGTTTATTTGTTTGAATACAGTTTTGTTTCACTTCTTGTTTCATTAACTTTCCATGTAGTTCTAAGGATTCACTCCTTATTAGTGTCCCAATATGTCTTTGTGTTTGCTGATTTCATTTTTTTCAGGTGATGATGGATAAGCTGCAACAAAATGACAGAAGTTACGCTTCAGAGATTCGAAGTTTTGTATGTGATGATTTCTCCCTCTTTTTTCTTTATTATGTGGTTCTAACTTCGCATGGTCACTTCTTGATCATGATATTGACTCTTCCCTTTTGTCATTAATTAATGGAGCTCATGCACTCCTAGAATGATAAAATGTTATTTCATAGTGTTTGTTTGTGTGTTTAATTATATACGGGTCTTATGCTTTTGGGATACCAACCTTTCTCTCTCGTGTGGGTTTGGTCCATGTTTCCATTTTATTAGGAGTTTGATTTCTGCTTCTACTATCTTTTAGTATGATTTTGGATAAGCTCGGTGTTAACGAAGTGATCTACTATTTCGAGCAACTCGAGTGTAAAGGCCATCGGGTGCAAGACAACCGGAACTCGGAAGGATGAGGTACTTGCGGCCACATGCCTCGTAGGTTCTAGAGCAACTTCGGAGAAGGTACTTGACATTCACATTAAAGGTTCACATTAAATCTGTTAGATGTAGACCAATTGTGATAGAGATTTTCCGCCAACTAGGTCTAGATTTTTCCATCGAGGTTTCTAGTGAAGCTAGAATTTAAAGACATTTACCGGGTTGTACCTTCTAAACAATTGTTGATATAGCATTGAGTATGGATCTGGTATGTTTTGTTGCATGGGTTTCTAATTTGACCAAAGTCGAGGCAAGTTCAAATTTATCCGAATTGATAAGGTACTTCTCACATGTGTTGTTCGAGTTGTGCCTCGGTGAAGTTTCAAACTAGATAAACGGGGTTTCTAGGTTTTGCCTTGTGCGGTCTTTAAAAGTCCGGTAAGGTTTCTACAACGAGTATGATAAGAATCCGGGTTTCCAGGTTAGGAACTGATAGCAAAACTGCAAAAGTTTGAGTTCTATTTTACAAAGTGAAAATGATATAGGTACTAGGAAGTCAAGTAAACGGTAGTAATGACAGATCTATTTTGCACTTCTAGGTTCTATGGATAACAATTTGGTGTATTATTGAATTGGAGCACATCCCATGCTTGAAAAGTTCAATTTAGGGTTTGAAAATGATGTGGAAGTTTGGTGTTTATTGATCCTCTCATCTCAACCTAGTTTTGTTTTAATTAAAAGTGATACTCTTGTTTTCAGAATATCTAGCTTCTAATGATGTCACTGCAATGAGCCACTTATGCTTGTATATGATATGTTGATAACCGTAGGTCCTTTATTGTCCAATATTGTAATCCTTTTCATGTTCAGAACTAGCCATGCTTGTATATGAACGGTTAAATATGTTACAACAAGACTACGTATATATGCATAATCGATCATGAACTTTTATTTCTAATGATATTCGGGATGCATTGAAACCTAGATTTTGTATGTGCTATGTCATTATTTATGTGTAATATTGTGTATGTTGTGATCGGTGTATGTGTTGTGCGCAATTATGCTCCTTTCCGCAAGCACCGGCCTCCCCAAGCTCCTCGTTGTTGGCGCCCCACCCTGGAGATGATGTCGTCGGTGTTCTTCCTCTTCTGCTGGCCACATCACCGGTGTGCTACTCCCTCGGTTCCTTGCATCTCGACACCATGAAGAGGCTCTACCTCTTCCGCGGAGATGCTCAAGGTATGTGCATCTACTAGATTCCCTCTTCTTTTAGTTCCAAGAAATCAGAGGCTGAACTGGTGACTTGTGGTAGCATTGTGGGTGGCTGACCATGCTGGTCGAAGTAGTTTAGGCTATGAATCTGTAGTCGATTTAGTTGATGTTTAGCCTGGTGACGCAATTTGGATCAGGTTTGACTGTTCGGAGGAGTAGGGGAGTGGAGTGGCTTTTTTCTATCGGTGTAGGATTTGGTGAATTCAGTTGGTGTTATCCTTGTTTGCTTTTCGTAGGCTTGTACATGGTAAGTTTGTTAAAATGAAGTTGCTGACACATGAGCCTAATGTCCAATCACCCAAACTGTGATTGGACTATCACAGTACCCCAGCGACCATAGAATGTTAACTGTAGTTTGTATCCATATTTGACAACACCTAGAGTTGTATTACGTTGCAACTCATACTTGCCCTGTTCCCACAATTACCACCAGGAGCTCGCAATTGGTATATTTGCTATTCTGGAACGGTTGTAGCATTTGTTTCCTTGACCATAAGGTATTGCTACATGCCTAAATATGTTCCCACAAAAACCGGAAGAGGAGTTGTACTCCAAACTGAGTTCAGTATATGGTAAATATTCTTGCTACATGCCTAAATATGACCTGCTATATGCTAGAACTGCTGTGATCCGGAATTATAACTTACTTGGCATTCTTGCTCTCTTTTGTTAAACTGCAGGGTATTTGCTACTTAGATAACTGAGGATATACTAAACAAACATCTGGAATGCCATGTTCTATGCTTTGATTGCACCTATAATGTCCTTACATGTGCTATATATATGGTACTTGAACTGGAAAAATTATTATAATCTGCCTATGTCTAGTGTCCACAAGTGCTACAGTTTATCTCAGGAAAGAGTAGTGGCAATACCAGGGATTTGGCTTGTTTGATATAAGTTATTCACTCATCGAGCCTGAAATTATGGCTAACTGCCAAGAAAGAAACTGGTTTCCTTTTTGTCTAATAATATTTTTGAACCGGAACTTAGATTGTTGTCTGTTTGAATGCTTTGCTTTCTCTAATCTGTCACTTGGTTTGCTTAATTACATGCTCTTTTGTTTGTTTGGTGGCCTGACGTCCATTTTTTTTGCAGTGTGGTAAGACTTTGTGATTTATTGTTGATTATTTGATCTGTGTTGTGTCCAGAAAAAGAGTTGGGGTCATGCCGATTTTCTTTGGTGCTCCAGCTATTCAACCTTGCAAGAAGCTTAAAGTTGCACCAGCTGGCTTGTTGTGGAAAAGAAGCTAGGCTAGGCATTGTAGATTTGCAAGCAAGCATATATATGTATGCTGGGTTCTTGCACTAGCTTGTGTTGTATGTTGTCTTGTCATCTATCCTAAATATCTCATACATATTACATGTACCAGTACAAGTGTAAACTTAAATATTAATCCGGAATGTTAAGGTTGTGGTTAAAACCATGGTAAGGCTGATGGAAACATTGTGTCATGTACTAGCTGATGTAATTTTCACGTGTTCATGGATAGTTGTGATATTTGCAGTTGATTCTTCTTTTATTATCCATTTGTTTTTGTTGTGATCAAAATGTGAAGAAAAACAGAGAACTTGGTGTCAAAATTTTGTAAATCTAGGTCGAGTAATCATGTATACTTCCTTGTGGCTGGCAATGGAGTGTGTTCTTGCAACTAGGTAGCCAATAATTGATTGATTTCACCGGGAGAATCTAGCTTGTACGTTTGTTAGTTGTCATTGGCTAATAGCATTGGGCTTGGTGGCTATAGTAGCATGTACGAAGCAAAGCAAGACTTTGACGAGATGAAGCTATAGTAGACTTTGACGAGTCAATTTGATTGTGCGAGCGAGACCTTTGCCAACAAGAATGGCTCCTCATTATGTTTGTCGATGATGTCGCCGCTTGCGTAAGAGGAGCACAGACTTGATGGTGGTCAAGTCCACTGTAATATTGCTTTTTGTAGTGCTTAGATGTGGCAATTAATTAAGAGTTGCCTTGTTTATATGGTGTCCATCCTTGGAAGCTGTTACAACCGGAAATAAACATGGCAGAGATAACTAGATGACCTTGCTAATATACTAGTTTTGTTGTTAATATGGAGTGTTCTTATTGGAACACATAGATGGCCTTGCTGATACTCCCTCCGTTCCTAATGAGAAGGTGTAAAAAAATTTGTGACTTTTCCTCATAAAAGAAGGCGCCTGCCGAAACTGCTCGTCCTCTCCACTAGGTCTTCTCCTAAAAAATCGCCCAAAAATAACGCTGGCATTTGATTTTTGAGTAGCAAATTAGATGAAAAAGATTCCTCACTTCGTGATGCTTCACGGTCACGAGGTTCAGCATGGTGTTGTGCATGGCTTTGACGTCCTGGTCGAGCGCGGCGGACGCATTGTCAGCGGCAGTCTGCCTGCCTGTGATGTGATGTTGCACGAGCTCAACGGCCTGCATGGTGTCTCAGGCAGGTTTGATGTCGTGTGCGAGCACAACGGCCTTCCTATGGTGCTGCACAAGCGCTCACGGAGTCACGGTGCTGCGGCGAGCGTATCCATGGAAGAGGATGGGGGAGAGAGATGACCACTCAAGAGAGATACTAACGGGAGAAATTAAAGAGGGAGTTAATTGCTTGCATGTAGAGGTAAGTGAAGTTTTCCTTACTTGTTTTCGCTCCTTAATCGATGCGCTTCTAAATTTATGCCTTTTTCTCCCCGTTAATATTGACAGTTTTTTTTGGAATACATAGAGTTATGAGAGGAAGGAGAGTCTGTGCCATGCAATTATTACTATAGCAGAAATAAATCACAGCCATGCGCTAGCTCCTTGCTCCCATCTCCTCGATTGTTTCCCTGTCTTTTGGTTTCCTTTTTGCCATGTCAGCAATCCATGTTGCTTATCATCTTAGCCGTCTATCCATCACCGTTCTCCCAAGAAGCAGCAACTTTGCTGGATTCCCCGCTGCTCTTCTATTCCCTCCAGCTACGCCTCTCCTCTATAAGTATCAGACCATGGCTGGCTTGCCGCGCGTCGGCTAGCGCGTGACAAGTGACTTAGACTTATGAGGTCCATAAGCTGGAGTGCTGATACTAGTTTTACTGGAAATATGTAGAGTTTTTTTTTTGGAATGCAAAGCAGTTATGAAAGGGATGAGAGTCTGAGCCATGCTGTTATTAATTGGAGAAACAAATCACGACCATGTGTTGGCTCATTATTTCTGCCTCCTCGATTGTTCCCCACACTCGTTTCCTCTTACCCATGTTACTTGGAATCTTAGCCATCTATCCATTACTTGGCCACCATCGTTCTCTCAAGAAGCAACATTTGTATTTCCCACCTGCTTTCCTATTCCCTACAGCTACGCCTTCTCCTCTATAAGTACAAGACCATGGCCGGCCTGCCGCGCGTCGGCTAGCGCGTGACAAGTGACTTAGACTTTGACTTTGTCGAGGAGAGGAGAGGAGAGGAGAGGAGAGGAGATGGCCATGATGCTCCGGAGGAGGCGGCCATGGTGACTTGGTCGCAGGCGAGCGTGGTTACCGGTCGGCCGGCCGCCATGGAGGTTTCTACCCGTTCATGTACTCCCTCTGTACCGATGCCATGGTCGGAGGCGAAACCATGGTGTCATGGTTGGAGGCAAGTGTGCTTAGCGGGCAGCAGCAACCATCTAGCAGGTGACCCATCATGGTGACTCTGTCTATCTCATTTTCACGTTTCAGAAGTACAGCTTGACTGTTGCTCGACGCCACACCACATATACAATCTTATTGCTAGGAAGGTCTTGACAAACCACTGAATGTTATTGGCTTATATAATTGGTGTGGATAATACACAGTCCATATCGGTACTACCCCCACATATATTTTTCAGACGACGTTGTTAGATGTTAGCTCCAGTTCAAATCATAAGTACCTACTAACTTAATTTTTTATCAGGTCTTTGTCTTCGTGACCGCTGAGTATGAAAACTCCAAGAACTCCCTGAACCAGGTATGCTACCTACGGAGTATTTGATTCTGGTCAACATCTTGTTTGTGCTAGTAGCTGTATCTTTCAGGAACAGATAACTTGTTGTAAGCAACTATTGCTTGATATACGAAGTATACCTTTTGTCACCTTAGGGTGAATAACTGCTTTGACCTGGGGTGTCATTCCAAACTTGGCGAAAACGTGCCATATAATTTGAAGCAGAGGTAGTACACTCCTTTCCGTTCCTTGGTGAAAAACCACAGAAGGACTAAACTCCAGAAAGATGCCTAGGCTTCTGATCAACACATTAGCCCTTGTATCTTAACTCTTACCACCCATAGGCTTATTTTGGTAGCATGCACTTTATTCATCACTCAGAATATCTGCCTTTCTTTTGCCAATAAACGTTCCATCGGGTTGTTCCCAGAAAGCACACGGTAATGGTTGATTGACAAATTCTTAATTGCTTATATTCATATTACTCCATCTGACAGGTTTCATTATGGGACCGTATAATACCTGACAAAGACCACGCGAACGTACAAGTGGAGGTGAAGAGCAAGTATCCTCTCATTGACCAGGTAAAGCTCCACTCATTCTCTCCCCATTTCTGTTTTATTAGATATAAATAACCTGACTTGAACATGTTCCGTTTCCTGTCATCAGGGGACTAGTCTGCGGGGGAAGAAAGTCCAGCTTGTTCTCCACTGGCACATCATGCCGAACGCTGGCAGGATGATGCGAGGCAAGATGCCCCTCTCCGAGTTCAATCTGCCGGATACCTATACTTCCTGAATACAAATGATTCATTCCTCTGCCCCATCTTGATAAAATATGTTGGAGGCTCACTATTCTGGTTCCGGAACCATAATAGTATTCAATGCATTGGGTGCACACTGGACAGTGTTGATAATTCCTAATTTGTTGTCATTTACAATGTGGATAGTTTACAGTAAGTTACAATTGATCAAGCAGTGAATATCATGATGAGTTCTGAACGATAGTGAAGAGCACTGAGCTTTGGCTGTAACTGGATATGTTCATTGTTGTCCTTGGGATTATCGATTTCGCTTTGCAGCTACATGCCGTCACTGAAATTGCAAGGCTGGCCTTTGGGGTGGCATGTATAAGAGGTGCAACGGCGAAGTTTGGCTCACTACTCTACCGGTGGACAGGAAAAGAGAGTATTGTAGAAATTACGTAGCTCAGGCTACATATAACCTTTTTTTTTGAAAATTTCAAATATTACACTTTCAAGTAAAAAAATCTGAAGAAATCATAGATGTAGCCAATGATGAATTCTACATATGTGCATAATATAAATAATATACCTTGTATTTTAGGCTACAATGAAATGACACAAATCTGACAATTTTTGGTTTATTTTTTGCAACCGTTGTACCGTTGACCTGAGCATCATCAATTTGTTGGTAAATTAAGAGAAACAACCAAGTGTTCGGAGCAATGAGATAATATGTCAATTGGACAACTAGAGGATTTTTTTTTGTAGATGTGGTGGCAATCTCCATAGTAGTGACACAATCGTCCATATCAGTTAGACTTTTAGTCTGGTTGGCCAATGTATGCTACACTATTAGATAGTTGTCCCTATATACCTAGTTGATCAATTAAATCTGTAGACTTATCTACCAAGGATGGTGGGTGTTCAGACTTGCAGGAGTTATGGTCACTCGATCGATCTTTAGTTTTATCAAGACAATGGGAATATGTGTTTTGTGATCCTCAATGGCGACATGACATACCTTCGCGAAATACAAATATACATCCATTTCCCTTGGTGCATGTACGATTTATTTTAATATAGAGAAATGTATTTAAGTGTGTGCTTGAGTTTTTACCCCTTTTGCATGCTTGTGAACTCACATATAAAATTGAAGAGGGAGACAAACAAACCAAAAAAAAAAAAATCTAAGACCGAAATAATAAAGCTCAGAATATGTATCCGTGACGAGCGTGACACCAGAATATGCGACGTAGGTACTATAACAACCATGTTGCGGGCTACATCACTAGGTTGTGAGATAGCATGAAAGAGGACATACAAAGGGGCAACACACTACTATCACTACCTTGAGAGCTTAGGCATGTTAAGCGGGTATACTAGAATCAACATCGACACATAATAGAAGTGGTATATATAAAGATTGTCACGTGCATGTTGGGTTTTTCTTTCTCGCGTCGAGTGAATAGATTTTGACGGTTGAAGTCCACATCCAAATATACCGCATGCCTATCAAGAAGAGGGAAGATGTTCTTGATTGGCGTAACAAGGCTTCTGAGGGATCAATTGTGTTCAAGGATACTGCTAAGTTTTTCCTGGCTGCCAGTTGCGGACTAGGGAAACTCCAGATGGAGGCCAAGCTACCTATAGCACTTTATTTTTACAAATTCGAAACTATATTTGCATGATTTAAAAAATTATGGAATTCTGGCTGTATAATAGTAGTCCTTATTTTTAGGAAAATGAAAACAAATTATTATGTCACATGCATGATGAATCCAACTCGGAGTTGAAAGAAAAATAAAAATGCTTGAAGAGCTGGCATGATAATCCAACTCGGAGTTGAAAGAAAAATAAAAATGCTTGAAGAGCTGATTGAAGACAGGTCGCTATGTTCTGCACTGCCCAAAATAGCTGCCTTTTTTTTGATGGGCTAAAGTTGCAGTTCTGAATTCTGCTCCTAGTGTGGATCTGGAGAAAATAACTCTGAACTTTCTTCTCGTGATCCATGAAACTGGCCGATGAGGTTGGGTTGTTTCTCAGTCGACGTAGATGGCTTGTTAGAAACATATTCATGAATCAATCTAAACGTGTAACTCAGTTTTTGTTTTTTGGCAGGCTTGGTTAAGCCTGCCAATCTCGTTGCTGCCCTGTTGTCAGGTGAATATTGGTGATGAGGGTTCGGGATAGACTCTGGTAACATGACCAAATGTCCGGTTGGCGTACATGTACTATTTGGTTCTCTGGTTGGCATCACAACGAATTGTTGAGGAAACAATAGAGGATTGTACAGATAGTTTTACAGATTCCAGCTTTACCGAGAGCTGTGGAACACACACAGGCTGAAACACATGACAGGCGTTGATTCATGAAATACATAACAGTATGAGCTGCCCATGCCATTTCCGCTAGGGCCATTCCATCTCACCACAGCTTAGCTGAGCCTGGCTGCGCGCTGAGCTCCAGAGATCAGTGGTGGTTCTTGCAGGGCGGGCCAAGGCGATGGTGTCGTTGCCGAGGAAGTGGTCGGCGCACCGGAATAACCCCTGCTTGCCATTCTTGACGCACCTGGTGCAGATGTGGTCGCACTTCTTCACGAGGTCGTCGCAGGTGAAGAGGCCCGGCGGCAAGAAGTTGCACTTGCTGCAGCACTGCAGGCTGGCCGGGGTGATCAGCGGACCCCGGGGATCTGTCTTCTCGCTGTGCCGCCCGCCTGCACGCACACACGCAGTCCACAGGGCTCCGGTTATGTGAATTTTTAGTTCAACTGCGTGTTGGACAGTTTGGCATGATGGAGCCCTGTATCTGTCGGTCTATCTGACTGATGTTTATGTGAATCGCAAGTGGATAGGTAGCGCCGACTGGGAAGATCTATGACAGGCGACAGCTTATCCGCCTGACGACGCCTTCAGAGATCCGATCACAACGCAACTCGGGTAAATCCTGACAGAAATAACCGTGCAGTGGAATGAAAGTGTGGAGGTGGTTGCCTGATTTGCCATTCAAATAATCCTGTGGCAGTAGCAAAGCGAACATCATTTTTATTCTGGACGCATTTCTCTAATTGCTGTTGAGTTACAGTATTTTTTAGCCTATACCTCTCATTCTCTAGGCTAACACTGCACACACGCAAAGGTTATGACATCGATCAGACGATCGCTGAAATCTGAAACAGTCAGCGATTAGGCTTGCCAGCAATTTCAGCATCGAAGAAAGCACGTACGTACCATTTTCCGACTTAATTTCAGCATTGATGAAAGCATTGAAAAAATTCAGTTACAGCCTCATTTGCGACTTAATTTTTTTCAGTTATAACCTACTTGCGACCGAAAAAAAAATCTGAGTTACAAACCCGAGTACAACTATAAAAATACTATTTACAAGTGAAAAGATTATTTTAGCTACATCCCCACGAAGACACAATCAAAATTTAAAAACAAACAACTTTAAATGAAAATAGACATAAGAGATTGTAACAAAATCCACACACAAAAGCCTGAAAAATAAAGCCAACTCGGCTCATTAAAATATGAGGAACACACAAAATTGGGCCTCTATCATGCACACACCAGCCGGATAAAGGAAAATAGCCCAAACAAATGCTGCCCTTTTAGCCGGACAAAAGAAAAGAAAAAGCCCAAAATAAGGTTACACAGCAGTCCACACAAGGACCCCTAAAAAAAAGCAGCCCACGCAAGATCGGCAAACAACAGAAAAAAAATGCGCACGCTGCCTACGCGTGGAGAAATCCGGTTGTTCGCTAGAGAAAACGTCATCACGTACAAATCTAGCAAAATCCTAATATTTAGCGCATCGTTTGGCAGTACTCCCTCTCTGTAGGGCGTAAAAAGATTGGTCAAAAATCAAATGTTTTTTATGTTTTAATCAAGTTTATACACAAAATTTAAACAATTACAATACTGAATTGAATTAATATCAATAGACTGCACGGCTGAAACACTTTGTAGTCATGGGAGTCATGATCATCGTGGCCGCTTCCGGAACCATTTCCGATGCTGCGCTACTCTGATCATTATGCTCAGGTTCATAAACCTTATCCAGTTCTATTGTCCTCCCACTCAAATACTTCGCTAGAAACAATTTCTTGGAAATGAGGAAATAACATCGACAAACACTTTTGTCTTTGACATCATAGTGGAAAGAATTCCCAATTTGTTTTCTGGGACAACAACAAAGACATTCATCCGGTTTTGGTTGTAAACTCATTTACTTATACCAAAATTTAAGAAAGGATTATTAGCGTTTATACCCATACCATAACTCGTATGGTATCATTTCAACGGATCATGATGATGCTCTATTAAGTGTAAAAGCGGTAGTTTCTAAAGCATAATCCACAAAAATATTATGGTGTCATTTTATTTTATTTCATCATTAATCCAACAAGGGTTGGATACGTCTCTTGGATATTACATCATCACTATGATACTCAAAGAAACGTGAGTTGTAGAATAATTTCATAACTCTCTTAGATGTTCGCTAAAACTCGTAATTCAAATATTTTCACCATGATCCAATCATAGATATTTGACTTTTCTATTACGATGATTTCCACTTCATGCTGAAATTTATTTGAATCCATTCAGTTGTTTCAAACTTCTTCCTTATCGAATAAATATATCCACATTTATATACTCAATTTATTGTTGGAAGTTTTCATGAAGTAGAAGAATCTCCCGCACACAACTATGCCTAGTGACCCACATACATCATCATGTATGTTTCCACTAAGTTAGTTGCCCGTTCAACTCTTGGCCTATGAACGGTATTTTGGTCATTCTCTTTAGAAGAGATTTGGAAGCGCCAAACGATTCAAAAAATCAAATGACTCCAAAAATCCATTTGCATGGAGTTTCTTCATGCGTTCCTTTCTAACATGACCTAAATGGCGGTTCCACTAATAAATGGAATTCACATCATTTGCCTTATGGCATTTTAGCGTCAGTGCTATACATGTGCATTTCACCATAAAGATTTATAATAACTTATCCATCGTACATGGAATACTGTCAAAATGTGGCACACAACAAAGATTTGGTGAGAACTCCTAAATATTTTGACAGTTGGTTTGGTGTGCGATCCCTGGCTTTGACGACGGTTGGAATTAGATACTCGGCAAAGATGGCCCATTGCCGAGTGTATTCTCCGGGTTCGGGGTGGTGGGTGGGGGGGGGGGGGGGTATCCTCCGACCAAAGATGATGCCATGGCCACCCCCGCTACTTCATTTAAAGAGATTGTGATCGCGTCGGTCCCATTCAAGTAGCTCGCGTGATTTGGCGCAAATGTTACTAAATCTTACCAACAACAAATTAAGATGTCACTCCGTGAGTTAATAGTCCATATCAAATTTAATTTATTTCCTTTATTTTAACACACCATACTATTTATAATGCAAGCATCAGATCGATTAAACGATAGTGTGGATCACTGAACTAGTCTCGTGTAGACTAGCCAGCCTTGGTGAAGTTGAAGTTGCTGCATGAGAAGCCTCTGGCGGGGAGGTAGCCGGTGAAGCTGAGCTGCTGCTTGGCATTGTCGAGCACCACCAGCCTGTTCTCCATCTGGAACCCTCCGATGAGCACCGGCGGCCTCGTGCTGCTCGCCGCCTTGAGGAACGCGAAGCACGCCGTGTTGGTGTTCACCTGCGCCATGGAGTTGCCGCCGACGACCGTGAAGTTGGTCCCGCCCTCCAGCAGCACGTCCACCTGCGGCACCGAGTAGCCCAACAGTGACGAGCCCAGCTTGGACGAGTTGTAGCAGAGCTCGAACGGGGCCACGGCGGCGACCTTGGCGGTCTTGCCCAGGGCGCGGTCGAAGGCCGCGATGACGCGGCTGTACACGTCGGCGCGGAGCTGCGTGTAGGTGACGGTCGTGGAGAGGCCGACCACGAGCGGGCCGGCGGCGGCGACGGAGCCGTCGATGGCGATGCCGCCGGTGGCCGTGACGAAGTAGCCGGGGATCCCGGCGAAGGGCTGGCGGAGCGGGACCAGGTCGGAGAGGATCGTGGTGATGGCCTCGCGGTCGGCGGGCGGGGCGAGGTAGAACGGGCCGCCGCCGAAGATGGCCGCGCCCACGCCGTTGCCGCTGAACCCGGTCCTGCCGTCGCTCGGGAGGCAGAGCGCGAAGGAGTTGGCCACCTTCTGCGTGCTGGCGACCTGCGCCGGGAACGAGGCGCTGGAGCGCCCGAGCCCCGCGACGCCGGCGGCGCCGGACGGCGCCGCTGCGCAGGTGGCGGTGGCAGCGAAGGAGACCGGGGACAGCGGGTTGGCACCGTTGGTGGTGTTGGCGGAGAGCGTCACGGTCGTGGTGGTCCCGCTGCTGCACGGAGTCGTGATGGCCGGCGCGGAGAGGTCGAGGACGAGCGAGCGGCCGGCGCTGAGGGGCGCTGTGTACAGGGCTGTAGACGCCGCGCCCTTGTTGATTTTTATAAGCAGCGGCGCGCTCGCCGCCGTGCACGCGCACAGCGCGAGGAGGACGAAGGCGATGACTGGTTTTGAGTTGCGACATTGTGATTTTGGGTTGGGCAGCTCGATGAGCTCAGGTTGATGCTGTGAACCAATGCACGTACGTGCGGTATATATAAGCTGGAGCCTAGGGCTCGAATGCTCGATCCATCTGAAGACTATTCAGATCAGATGGACCAATGCATGCGTGGTCAACATTGCGATCAATGTTGCTTGACGAACCAGAGTTCCATTTTTCTACGTTATCACAGTCATAGTACCTGATTCTTCTCGTTCAAAGTCCAGCTCCCTCATGAGCATGGCATTATCCAATTAAGATCCTGCATGCGTGCACTAATTTACATCCACTTTATGTGGTCTCAGTGTTCACAACTACATTCTCCTTTGAGTTCTTCTGGACCGTGCGGTTCCGCTAGCAGTGTAGATTGACAATATACAGTGATAGCAATACGGAAACTACAAAAATGTAGATCGGGCTACTTTATTGTAGGCCGTTTTAATTTATTTTTTTGAAAATGTCATTTTAAATTTCCAAAAAAAAATCTGAAAAGAATTATAGATGTTGACGATCGTGTATTCTACCAACAAAAAAATCTCAACTCAAAACACCTTGTATTTCTAGCCACAGAAATGACAAAATCCAACTTTTTTTGGATGTTTCAAAATGTGCAGATTTCTAGTCTTACTATTTTTTTGCAGCCTTTTCTTAAGGATTATAACGCTGGATAGCTTTTTATATTGTTAGAAATAAAAAAAAGCCTATGTCGTTTATTGACCTCTCTTCCCCAATGCATGTTCTCCTTTTTGTCTCTATTCTCTCATGCATGCTAGACTATTGGTGCATGCACTAATTGATGAGTAAAGTTATGAATTTTCTTGGTCTAATTAAATCGGGGAACAAGGAGTATAAGGCATTCTCGATTTAAAATTTTGCATGTTTATAGAATCGGTTTCGCTAATTCTCTGAACTATCTTAGTAGAACTATCTTAGTTCTCATTCGGGTCTTGCACCATGAGATTTTCACCGTGATCCGTGCACTTGGGTTGCTGGTTGGGGTTGCAATTGGTTCCTTTTTAGTTGCAACTGCAGGAAAAATGCCTCCAGACCGTTAGATTTTCTTTGTGATTTGTGCTAATAGTGAGTTGTTGGAGCATGTGTTGTGAATGAGATTTGATGACACCATCTAACCGATAACTAAGTAATTGATAGATCTCCGTCGACTGAGAACTAGTCACACCTTTAATTTGAAGAATACAACAATGCCTACATGTAAGATTTTTATTCAGATTTTTTAGAACTTCAAAATGTCATTAAAAACGAGCTATCTTCCAGATAACCATATAGTACTATAGTTACAAGAATTGCACGCGTGTTCGGGTCATCAATGTTTGCTTGAGGAACCTGAATTTCTTTTCTTTTTTCGACGTCTTCAAACGCACCACGTAAGATCGAGTCGCGTGCACTGATTGGCAGCCGATTGACAGTCCCATTTCCATCACATGCATGGGTTAAGTCGTTAGCAGATAAGATTTAGTAGCTGTGGATGAGCTGATGGTCGATGTCGCTCAGGGTGTGCACTGACACTGTGCTTGTACATGCATGTCGGCTGGGTTACTTCGTTCCGTCATCACCTACCATGGTACAGCTGTCCGATCGAAGTGCACAGCTTCCAGATGTTTTGACTGGACGATCGCTCCAGGTTTGGCAGGATTCGATCGAGATGCATGCATCAATCACGCGCGCGCGAAAGCAATTTAGGAGCTTGGCGGCAACGCCGGAAGAGAGGCCAGGGGAGCGGCAACGTTGCCGTCTTCTTCCGCGCGTCCTCGTGTTAAATTATCGGAGCGAGAGCGGTCACCATTCGATGGGCCACGGCGATGGCGGCTTGATTTCTTGGAGCGGCAACGTTGTTTTCTGATGTTATGGCGCAACCACCCGCTGCGGTGCGGTGCATCGATCGTGTGATCGGAGTCGTGTGCGTGCCGTCTGCAAGCCAGCCCTGTTGTTTCCCTGTTTACGAACTGGTGCTGATTGCGTGGCAGCAGTCGGGACATGCACACATGACACATCTCATCGGCAACAGGGGAAATCGGTTGTGCATATCATTCGTGTCCAGGCTCTAGTTATTAATCAAAAATAAAATGCAGCTGTACCGACAATTCTTTCCGCAGACTGCTGAAACTTGTTGCGAAAATGCATTTCACGGCACCGGGGCTTAACGGTCAATTATCTTCCCTCCGATATACCTCCCGATTCGCCCTAGGCCTCTTGCGATACACTGTACTACCTGTTTCATATCGATATAACATATCTTAAATTTTTATGGGAAATTGTAATAGAATGTTCTAGAAAAACTCAAATCACGATTTACCATAATTTGATTCAAAAACAACTAAAATGATGCAAATACGTGGCGAGTCCACGAAAATTGTTTCTGAATTAGATTTCATTACGGTTTCATTTTAAACTGGCCGGAAAGGTTTCAAACCATTGATGCAAGAAAGATATGACGAGCTGAGTGAGAAACACGAATCACGATGTCCGCTGAGAAGCTTGGTTATCGGCTGGGTGACCAATAAACCATGGCGCCGTCAGAAGGAAGGGAAAGAGGGCGATTTACACAAAAATAACCCTTTGTTGCAACTATAGCATAGACTGACCCTCCGGGCAAACTATTTCACCCATCTAACCCTTTTGTGTGGCGCCCCTCCCATGGGCGCCACACATGGCAGTGTAGCGCCCGTGCCTGCGGCGCCACTCTCCCAGCCGACGTGGCGCCCTCGACGCTGAGCTGGTGCGCCGATCCGACGTGGCAGGATGTGTGGCGCCATGGGAGGGGCGCCACACTACTCTTTATATATAATGTCTGTCTAGAGATAACAGAAGACTGTGGTAGCTTCAAACATCCTCACCACCCGAATTTATTTTTATTTTTAAAAATTATGATAGACATTGTAATAGTTTAAAACATGAAATCTAGCCTGTACTGTTTTGTAGAGTTTTTTTTTATCTTGTCTTGCTTGCAAACTGAATAAACATATACAAACGCTGCAATGTTGTGTCTCTCCGTGGCTTGGCTCCGTATTGTTTTTAAAACTTTTTATCATTTTTAAATCATTGAATCCATAGCGCACTGGCATTGAAGATAAAAACCAGTCCAGCAAGCAACATACATACAACGCTGTACGTGGACAGTGAAGAGCAGCGATGCCTGCACTGACCAAACCAAGATTCCCTCTCACAGGCAAAAGAACAGTAGTCGATCGATAAAGCCAAACTTGGCATTCCTGCCGTTCCAAAAATCAACACCTTACGAGTTACAGCACTGCAGCTAGATACATGATCTTAACAGTACAAGTCTGGTCTACTACTTGATGATAGCAACGTGACATGATGACAGCCCAAGGTGATTGGCAAATTTTATACAGATCGATACTAGCAGAGCTTAGCCAAGAGTACAAAAATAAAACGGAGATAGATAGATAGCTCAGCACTGATCAGCTGCTCCCCTCTTCCGGCTCAGCGCCGCTCGTAGCTTCAACAAGAACATGAAACGAAGGATCAGCTCAAGTGCATATTGTGGAGTAAACATCCCAACAGAATTTAGTAAGTTTCAGTTGCACCGACCGAGGGAGCGTTCAGATCCGAGCTCCGCAGCACGCGCAGCCTCTTCGCCGTGGCGATGAACATGCTGCAAGAACGATTGCGGCAAGAGGAACTCATGAGCTATAATTTTGTTGGAAAATGGAATTCATGAGCTTTACATTTAATTAAGTCAAGAAGAACAGATACTCAGATAGTTCGGCGTTGCATGCATTTGGAAGACTGAAGAAAAACTTACTCCCATGGGACATCGCCGACCAGCATCTGGTCGCCCTCGTCGTCCTCGTACACCAGTGTGTACTCACCGCTGCCGTCCAGCAGTCCGGTGATCGACTGCTGGTTCCCCTCCGCGCAGGACCTCTGATCCCGTTGAGCTGCGGCACACACAAACAGAGGACATATCAAGTTGAGCCTCTAGACTCTCTACATAATCCAACTTGTATGCTGCCGGCCGGCCGGCCGGACGGTGCATGCGTACCGGCGAGGAGGTCCCGGAAGAGGCGGTCGACGGCGATGGAGAGGTTGCCGTAGTCGCCCTGTGCCTTCAGGTCCACCTTGCGGCCGATGGGGACGCCATCCATGTTCACCTTCACGAACAGGCCCTTGTAGCCGGCCTTGTCGTCGGCGCCGTTGCGTGGGTCGGCGGGCGGCCGCTTGGACGCCGAGGAGGGGGCCTCGTTCCGCCGGAACGAGCGCACCGGAGGCCACCCCACCACCGGAGCCGCGGCCGCTAGCGTTCTGCTGCACGTCGCAGAGATAAGAAGCAAGTGAATCAGCGCAATCTTGTAGTAGCAGAAGATTGGCTCTTTCACTCCATACGCATATCCACTAACTGACATATACAACGCTGCAATGTTGCAAGCAAGAGAAGATAAAAAAAAGCTCTACAAAACAGTACGAGGCTAGATTTCATGTTTTAAACATACTACATGTCTATCATAATTTTTAAAAATAAAAATAAATTCGGGAGATGAGGAGGTTCAAACTCATGACCTAGAATTGGGAAGCAAAGGCTTCATCCGATTGAGCTACCACAGTCTTCTATTATCTCTAGACAGACATTATATATAAAGAGTAGTGTGGCGCCCCTCCCATGGGCGCCACACATCCTGCCACATCGGATCGGCGCACCAACTCAACGTCGAGGGCGCCACCACTAGTAGAAAAAGGGGCAGTAGGCCCGGTCCATTTGGGCCTTTAGACCCGGTTCCCGAACCGGGACCAACTAGGCGGGACTAAAGGGGGTACCCTTTAGTCCCGGTTCAAAGATAAACCGGGCCTAAAGGCCTCAACACGTGGTGCGGCCAGGGAGCTCGCGGTGGAAGGGCTTTGGTCCCGGTTCGTGGTACGAACCGGGCCTAGGTTTCCCTGCCGCGGCAGAGAATTGCTATTTCTCTGCCGCGGCACAGATTTAGGCTGTACCAGCGTTTCTCTGCCGCGGCAGAGAAACAAGTTTCAGCAATGCATATATATCATTCAAGAAACCACAAAAAATCGTCATGAATATATATAGACATCGTCAACGAGTACACGACATAGTCAACACAGTACACGTAATGCATGCATATTTACAATACAACATGTCCTCGACGAATATCCTCGATTGTCACGATCTGCCGCGAATAGTGCTCTCCACCTAGGGTAAGGACCTCGGTAATAAAGAATCCCGCGATTTCCTCTTGAATTTCTTTTATTTGATCCGCTGTTATGAGAGTGTTCCGCAGGCGTGTCATCTATATTTAAAAAGGGAGATCAATATATGAATGGAACTCAATACAATAGATGGTACTAATTAAGATTAATTGTGAAAATTTGTTATCGTACACGAGTGTGGTGTATTTGGGCATCCCCACCCTTGGGACGAGATCATGTCACGCATGAAGGTGCGGACGTAGTATCCACATAAGTTATTCCCTTGTTCCTGCCTCATACACTTTACGAAAAAATAGTTCGATCAAACTAATAATCAAGCATCGTATTGAAAGTAAATATCATATATAAAGTTTCACGGACATAGCTATATATATAGTACTACTTACAGGGTAATCTTCAAATGTAAGCTCCGGTTTCCATTTACCCGGAACAGTATTGATGAACCGTTTCCAAGCCCTGCCCGACAAAAAGTAATGAGTAAATGAGTAATTGATTAGTTGATGATATCTTCGAATTAGAGCGAGATGAAGATGCCAATACGAAATTGATTGAAACTACCTCCGGAGGATGGCAGCCATGTCCGCCCATTCCGCATATTCTTTACGTTTCGAGTCCATGACTTTTATGACTCCAATGTGAAGATCAATGATTAGGAGAATAAAGTGGAAACCGCACAAGCATAGCTCAATGATTACGAGAATAAAGTGGAAGGTGCACAAGCATAATGTATGTTATATATAACACTCACTTGAAGTTGTAGGGAAAGAATATATCCTCTTTGTCTGCTTGCTTATCTAAAAACATTACGATGTTGTCCTCTGTGTCCTTGGCGAAGTCTCGAACCGTAACTTCATGAACTGTGTTTGGGTCTATGAACCCCAGCGGTAGGAGCTTGCCTCTTTTGTATTCCAGCTTCTTCATTCTGGATAATTAAATGTATAGCGTACACAAAGAATATAGTGAGGATAATTGTTAGTGCAAATGAATGAGCTACAAACTTAATTACACAAATAAATCACTTACGAGCGGTAGAAGCCGATGACAGCTTTGTCGAGGGCGTCTTGATTGAATAACTGAAACAGTTCTTCTAACTCAATGTTTATCTCGTCTTCCCCCCGGAAGTAATGCTCATCTCTAAGATACACCGTGAGGTACCTTTCACTTCTTCGACAGGATTTCAGGTACCATTCATGCAACCTTCGCATCCGAGTCCCTAGGCACGCGAGCTCGCCGGGTTTGACGAGATCTTTTCCGTATCTATACGTGTTTACCACTTGAGCCGTTGGATAGTAATCTTCGTACTCAGCCGATGCTCCCCGAGCTCTAGCCGCCCGTTCGATCATCGATGCCGTCTCCGGATCATGATATGGCTCCACGATGAAGTGGGGTGCGGCCTGAATGTCCTGCTTGTCCAAGCTGGGCGACTTTTTTGCTTCTTTGCTCGCTCTAGAGGAGCTGTCCAAGAGAGCGAGTCATAATCAGCTCTCGGCTCAGGTCTCTTCATTCTCGTCTCGGCAAAGTGCTTCACTGTCTGCGGTGGAATAAACATCTTCTTCGGTGCAAGAAACGCCTTTTGCTCTTCGATCCGCTCATGTGGTAACAACTGCGGAGTCTCGTGCCCTCATTGGAGTTGATGATCTCTTCGGAGCTGTAGGAGGTGCCGCGGACCGCTTCCTCTTTTGCTTAAGTGGAGGCGGCGGAGTCTCCTGACGAGGAGGAGGAGGAGGCGGCGGAGTATTTTCACGCGGAGGAGACTGGTCATGGATAGGGGAATCATCATCGCGCAGAGGAGAATCATCACGCGGAGGAGACTGCACAGGTGGCGGAGGAGGCGGAGGTGGCTCGCTTGTTGGCTTCTCACTCGGAAACACAATGTTCTCCTTCCGCCATTGCACGGTGGTTCTACGGGCTTCTCCCAGTTCTTTGATTTCCCCATCTTCACCTGCAGGGTGCTCAAGCACCAACCCCTCATACTCTCTCAACACTTCATCCACCATCACAACGGCAAAGTCGTCTTGGACCGGACGGCAATGGTAAGACCTTGTAGGTAAGAGGATGCCGACCGCCGCCTTGAAGGATAGGTTGAAAACTTTAACATGCAGCTCACAAGGACGGCTCTCGGTGAGATCATCCACGGGGGGTAGCGAGGAGGCTCGACCACCTGGTCATCATCATTATCATTATCCACTCGTCGAGAGGAAGCCACGCTGCTTTTCCGGTGTGGTTGAGATTGCGGCGGGGCGATGGCATTGAGCGGTGCGGGATCTACAGCCTGCCCCCGAGCCATCCGAGATGTAAGTACTTGGGTTACCATGGTTAATTGGGCTTGCATGGTGCTCATACCCTCCTCTAAGTTAGCCGGGCGGTCTGTTTCCCTTGCCTTCCTCCTCTCATGGCTTTTATCGGGAAATCTCTTCCTTTCCGCGGGAAAGCCATACTTCCACGGAACGGAGCCTGCTGTGCCTCGTGTTCGTCCGCCGTGTTCTTTGTTCCCAAGGGCGCGTGTCAGCTCATCGTTCTCTCTTTCGGGCTGGAACAACCCCGCCTCCACGTCCCTATGTGCCTTTTCCGGGGCATCAATGGGAACCTTCGGATGTGCTTTCTTATAGATGCACTTCCTCGTTTACGGATCCAACGTTCCCCCAATCCCGTAGAACCACTCCTTGCACCGTTCGATCCAACCGTGTGTCCCTAATCCGATCCCTTCTCGGTCGGTTCCGCCTCAGCTGCCTTGCCACTTAGGACGGTTAGCCCTGTATCCACCGGACCCGGAATTTGGTGATATAGCTTCAACGCAACATTTGCCTTATTTATTTCCGACCTTCTCTTAAATTCTTCCGACTCCGTGCTTGTACTTCACGAATTCGTCCCGGTGATTTTTTACCTTCTCACCTGTCCGGAGTCATCTTTAACTTGATAAGGCGGCGCAATCTTTTCTTGTGGCTCTTGAATAGTTCGGCCATCTTCTTCTTGCCAAACTCGCGGAGGGCTCGCTCCATCTTGGCCTTTTCGGCGTCACCCCCTCTTCGGGTACTATGTTGAAATGTGACGAGAGCTTGTTCATAATGCTGTTTTTGGCTACATCATCGATATAAAGACCTTGAGCTTCTTCCTCTGCAGACGAGCACTAGTCCCTTCGGCTTGTGCCATTCTCGAACGGTGATCGGGACGTGGTCCCTAACAAGCACTCCGCATTGAGCTATAAATGACTTTGCACCTTTCTCGGAGCAATCGGTTTACCATCCTTCTCGATGTGGGTGATGTCGTGCCTAACACCGTCATCCAACTTTTGGCCGGGCCTCGCTTCCTCGACTTTACGGAAGAAGTGCTCGATCCGGAGGGCTAAAAAAGAAATAGTTCATAGTCGGTACAATTTAATTAGTTAATGCATCTAGTCGATCAACGGCGGCTTAATTAATTTATATACCTCGGTGATAACTACAGTTCGGGAGCCATTATGATGATCTTGTTCCTCACCGGCGCCACTAGGATCTTCTTCCTCAATATCCTCCGCTCCCTCACCGGAGTCATTCAAATAAGTTGCGGTGACATCGTCACCGCCATCATCTGGAATAACGTCGTCGTCGCGATCATCCAGAGTACCGTTTGCTATGAGTTCCTCCATGAAATTTTCTTGAATTTCATCTCTCTCCATGCTTTCTACAACGACCTGCAAGCTATACATATATAGGAACCATCATATGATCAAATTAAGGATAATGCAGAAAACTGAAAATGGAGTTACATATGTGTAGTTCTTAACTAAGGATCGATATATAATATAGTGCTGAAAGCAGATACGATTACATGCATACATAGATCGGGTTCATGTTTATTTAACCCTAATACATATCAATCACTACCATTTGGGGGGCGTCGGCATCGTAGCTACGAAAACAAATCATATATATATGTACCAACGTTAACATAAATTAAAAAATAACTTCACTATATGTTAGTCGGCGCCGGCACTACCATTTGGGGGCGCCGGCACTACATACTCTATTGCAGGGGCGCCGGCGGGGCGCCGGCACTACCGCGTAAGGGGGCACCGGCACAACATCTTCTATTTGGGGGCGCCGGCAAGAGCGTCGACACACCACGTAAGGGGCGCCGGCACAACATCCTCTATTTGGGGGCGCCGGCACTACCGCGTAAGGGGGCGCCGGCGTACATCCTCTATTTGGGGGCGCCGGCACTACCGCGTAGGGGGCGCCGGCGTACATCTCTATTTTGGGGGCGCCGGCACTACCGCGTAAGGGGCACCGCGCGGCGTACATCTCTATTGGGGGGCGCCGGCGTACATCTCTATTTGGGGGGCGCCGGCGGTTTTGCGCGCTAACTATTTTACACTAACACACTAACTATTGTTTTAACTAAAGTTCTAACTATTTTTCACTAACACACTAACTAAATATTTTACTAACTAATTTTACTAATTAATTTTCTAACTATATTGTTTTAACTAATTTTTCTAACTTAACAAACTAATCTAATTTTTCTAACTAATTAACAAACTAAACTAATTTTTCTAACTTAACAAACTAAACTAATTTTTCTAACTTAACAAACTAATCTAATTTTTCTAACTAATTAACAAACTAAACTAATTTTTCTAACTTAACAAACTAATCTAATTTTTCTAACTAATTAACAAAACTAATCTAAAAAAAAGACTAAAAAAGAAAGAAAAAAAAAGGCCGGGTGGCCGGCGGCGGGGCTCTCACCTTGATTGCTTGCCGGCGGAGAGGAGGCGCGCGCGGCGGTGGAGAGAGAGGAGGCGGCGGCGGGCGTGGAGGAAGCGGCGCCGGCGGTGGAGGAGTGGCGGCGGAGAGCGGAGTGGCGGCCGGCGGCGGTCGAGGCCCGCGGCCGCACGCGCGAAGAGAAGAGGCGCGGGGCGGGCGGCGTGTGACGTGCGCGCGGGCGGTGGCGGTGACGCGGGCGGTGGCGGCGGCGGCGGCAGCGCAGGCGCGGTGGACGGCGGCGGCGACGGCTACGGCGCGCGGCGGCGATTGGGCGGCTCGGCGGCGTGCGCTCGTTCGTCTCCGCGGGATTGATCTCCGCGGAGACGAAGGAGTGGCGGTTATAGTGCCCCCCTTTGGTCCCGGCTCGTCTTACAAACCGGGTCCAAGACCACCCTTTGGACCCGGTTTGTAATACAAACCGGGACTAAAGGCCATTTTTGCTGCGTTTTCGCTGCGCGCGCAAAAAGGCCTTTAGTCCCGGTTTGTAATACAAACCGGGTCCAAAGGCCACTTTTTTAAAAATTTCATTCCCGCCTTATTTCAAATGAAAAAAAGCCACCGCACGCCACACGTGTCCACCGCCGCCACCGCCGTGTAGTGGCCACGCGTCGCCACCGCCACCGCCTGGCCACCACCGTCACCGCCATGTACGGGCCACCGCCGTGTATGCGCCCACCACCGCCACCGCCATGTACTGGCCACCACCGCCACCGCCACACGTGTCCCTTCCCGTGCCACGTGTCGCCGCCGCTTCCACGTGCCTCGCCCGCCGTCACCGCCATGTACGGGCCACCGCCGTGTACTGCCCGCCACCGCCACCGCCATGTCGCGGCCACCACCGCCACCGCCACACGTGTCCCTTCCCCGTGCCACGTGTCGCCGCCGCTTCCACGTGCCTCGCCCCGCCGTCACCGCCATGTACGGGCCACCGCCGTGTACTGCCCGCCACCGCCACCGCCATGTGCGGCCACCACCGCCACCGCCACACGTGTCCCTTCCCCGTGCCACGTGTCGCCGCCGCTTCCACGTGCCTCGCCCGCCGTCACCGCCATGTACGGGCCACCGCCGTGTACGCCCACCACCGCCACCGCCATGTGCTGGCCACCACCGCCACCGCCACACGTGTCCCTTCCCCGTGCCACGTGTCGCCGCCGCTTCCACGTGCCTCGCCCCGCCGTCACCGCCATGTACGGGCCACCGCCGTGTACTGCCCACCACCGCCACCGCCGTGTTCTGGCCACCTTCGGCACCGCCGTGTACTGCCCACCACCGCCACCGCCTGGCCACCACCGTCACCGCCATGTACGGGCCACCGCCGTGTACTGCCCACCACCGCCATCGCCACACGTGTCCCTTCCCCGTGCCACGTGTCGCCGCCGCTTCCACGTGCCTCGCCCCGCCGCCACCGCCGTGCGACATGTAGATCCCGCTTCCACGTGCCACGCCCCGCCGCTTCCCGCGCCACCGTCGCCGCCGCTTCCACGTGCCACGCCCGCCGCTTCCCGCGCCACCTGTCGCCAAACTTGCCGCGTCGCTGTGCTATAAAGCGCCGCGTGCGCAGCGGAACCACACGTCGCCGTCGCCTCCGTTCATTCGTCGCCGGGATGCCGCGCGCGCGTCGCGGCTCGTCCGGTTTCCGTGGCGTCCGAGCGCGGCCGAGCGGTAGGTTCTACGCCGAGATGCGTGCCGGTGGCTTCCGGCTCGCCCTCGGCACGGACAACACCCCGGAGCTGGCGGCGCGCGCTTACGACGCGGCCGCATGGCGGTTCGGCGGCCACGATGCGACATGAACTTCCCGGACATCGAATCGCTAGAGGAGGCGGAGTTCCTCGCGCCGACGCCGTGCCTCGTCGACGACGAGGACCGTCGCCGCCACCGCCAGGTGCAGCGCCGGATCGCAATCGCCGAGCACGACGAGGAGTTGATGCGCCGGTGGAGAGCGCAGTTCCCCAACGACGTCGACAACACCGCCGCGTTCTTCGCTGACCTCCGGGCACAACGCAGGTCCAACAGGCACCATCGTCGGGCCGTCGCCGTGTTCGAGCTCGATAACCCGAATACAACTTGGGCCGACAACGACCCTCGGTGGGACGACATTTGGACCGAGACAACCTTCGACGACGAGTAGATCGACTAGACTAGTTGTTTATCTATTTTATTGTATTTTCAATAAAGTCGTTGTGGCAGACGCTGATGATGAGAAAAGTTTCCCGCCGGATTACATGTGGAATTAAAGTACGAACTCAACTGAAAATTAATTAAGATACATGGCCGAGATAGTACTCGTGCCTAGCCCTATAGTACTCGTGCCTAGCTCAACTGAAAATTAATTAAGATACATGGCCAGATTCGATTGTTCGAGTCATTCGGTCATACTCGTGCCTAGCCCTATAGTACTCGCCACTTGTAGTCGTCGTAGTCGCCGTCATCATCGTCGGCGGCATCGGGGTCGCGGTAGTCAAACCTCGGCGGGAGAGCACGCGTGGGCTGGGACGCGAGGGTAGCGCGAGGCGGGGGCCACGGTGGGCCATGACGCCCTGGAGAGTTCGGTCGCGCCACCACAGCCGACGGCCGGCCTCGTTGAAGTTCGAAGGAGGCGGGCCGCCGTCCTCGTGCTCGGCGAGCGCCCTCTCACGCCGATTGATGAAGAAGCTCTCCCAAGTCGGGCTGTAGTCGGGATGCCATCGGGGATTCCTCCGCTGCTGCGGCGTGAGCTCGAAGTAGTAGTGGTTCGTGATGGCCATCTCGCGCGCCACACCTAGAGGGACGAGGAGGGACCGGTACCCCTCCGACGCTCGGCAACCAGCCGGTAGGGACGCGGTAGCCCGGCGGGCAGGGGTAGTTCGACGCGCAAAGCGCCTCCGCCTCCCGGAGGGTTAGAGATACGATGGAAGCCATGTGACCTGGTGATGAGGTTTGCGGATATGAGTCTAGATGTGATATGTAAATGGAGGCCAAGCCAACATATATATAGTGAAAAAATGGCGGGAGGACGGAGGCGGGAAGCGGTGGAAAGCGCGGGAAGAAAAATAGGCGGGAACGCGGTGGCGCCAAAAGCTGTCGGTGGGATAAGGACGTGTGGGTAACCTTTAGTCCCGGCTGGTGGGTACAACCGGGACTAAAGATCCTTTTTGTGTCATCTAACAAAGCTGTCGGTGGGATAAGGACGTGTGGGTAACCTTTAGTCCCGGCTGGTGGGTACAACCGGGACTAAAGATGTCGGCGAGATAAGAACGCATGGGTGGACGCACCGCTCGATGAGATAAAGCATGTAGCGCACGACGCCTGTCGAAGGAACAAGACAAAGTAGAAGAGGTGCCGTGCCTATAAAAGGAGCATCGATACGCCTTGCCAAGCCCCTGAACGACTACATCTCATCTAACAGTGTTGGGGAAAGGGTTGAGAAATCTCCCGTGGCGCATCTCCACTTTTAATATCTTACATACAGTTAAATGATTACACAAAAATAAATGGGAAATTAATTGCCATGTTGAGATACTCATTTGTGCCATGAACATTCTTCAATTAACTTGATGATGGAGCATCTTCATCATTTAATTAATCTTCTTCGGCCGTAACCATGGAGCATCTTCATCATTTAACTTGATGCTTGGATCAATGTTCACTCCGAAGGGTGGAATTTCATCAAACTGATTATAATCTTCGACATGTACTGTCTTGTCCTCCACTACCACGATGTTTCTTTTTCCGAGAAAGAACTATGTGGCGCTTTGGCTCATCGTTTGATGTATTTGTTTCCTTATGTTTCCTTTTTCTTGGTTTGGTAGACATATCCTTCACATAGAAAACCTGGGCCACATCCTTGGCTAGGACGAATGGTTCGTCTCTATACCCAAGATTGTTGAGATCCACTTGTTGTCATTCCATACAACTTGTCTACCTGAACCCCGCCTCCTGTTTTGTTGACCCATTTGCACCTAAACAAAGGGACCTTAAATGAAGGTCCATAGTCAAGTTCCCAGATATCCTCTATGTAACCATAATATGTGTCATTTGGGCCTTCATTCATTATTGCATCAAAGCGGACACCACTGTTTTGGTTGGTGCTCTTTTTATCTTGGGCGATCGTGTAAAATGTATTCCCATTTATCTCGTACCCTTGGAAAGTCACTACGATCGAAGATGGTGTCTGCAGGCCGGCAAGTACAGCTGATCTTCAATATCTTCGTTATTCGGGAGATGTTTTTGCAACCAACCGCCGAAAGTCGACATGTGTTCACGTCTAATCCAATCGTTCGAGCGCCCGGGTTACGGGAGCGTAGAAAGTTCTTGTGGTCACCGATATACGGAGCCACCAAGGTGGAACTTTGTAGGACTGTGTAGTGTGCTTGAGTCAAAGAAATCCTGTCCCTACATATCATTGATTTCCTTCCTAGCGTGCCTTTTCCACTTAGTCTCCCTTCATGCCGCGATTCAGGAACACCAATCGGCTTAAGGTCGGGAATAAAGTCAACACGGAATTCAATGACCTCCTGCTGTTCCATAGCCCTTGGAGATGCTTCCTTCCGGCCTAGCACGGTTATGAACATATTTCTTCAAGACTCCCATGAACCTCTCGAAGGGGAACATATTGTGTAGAAACACGGGACCGAGAATGGAAATCTCATCGACCGGGTGAACGAGGAGATGTGTCATAATATTGAAGAAGGATGGTGGGAACACCAGCTCAAAACTAACGAGACATTGGACCACATCATTACGCAACCTCGGTAGAATTTCTGGATTTATTACCTTCGAGAAATTGCATTGAGGAATGCACATAGCTTCACAATGGGCGAGTCGAACATTTTCCGGTAGAAGCCCCCTCAATGCAATCGGAAGCAAGCTGTGTCATTATCACGTGACGGTCATGAGACTTCAGGTTACGGAATGTTTTCTTCTCCATATTTATTATTCCCTTTATATTGGAGGAGAAGCCGGACGGGACCTTGATACTTGCTAAGACATTCAAAAAATATTTCCTTCTCTGCTTTTGTAAGAGCGTAGGCTGGATAAATGACGTCCTTTAACTCTCTCATGCAGATTTTTGGGGTCTTTCCAACGTTGCTTGGTCCTCCCGTGCTTACGGTGTATCTTTTGTCTTCCCGTACACGCCCGGAAAGCCTAGCGAGGTTCACGCAAAGATTCTTCGTCACGTGCATCACATCGATTGAAGAGCGGACTTCTAAGACTTTCCAATATTCTAGCTCCCAAAAAATAGATTTCTTCTTCCACATGGGCGCGTGTCCGGCAGCGTCATTCGGAACGGACCGTCCGCCGGGACCCTTTCCAAATATTACATCTAGATCCTTGACCATACCAAATATATCAACACCATCACGAGGGGAGGCTTCCTCCGGTGATCAGCCTCACCGTCGTAATGCTTGCCTTTCTTTCTTACGGGATGGGTAATCCTAAGAAATCGACGATGCCCCAGGTACACGACCTTCTGACCTTTTTCCAAATAATCACCTTCGAGCTCATATAAACAGTGTGTGCATGCATTGTATCCCTTGTTTGAGTCGTCACGAAATGTTACCAAGAGCAGGCCGAGTCATTGATGGTTACGAAAAGCATCGCTCTTAGGTCAAATTCCTCCTGCTTGTGCTCGTCCCACACACGTACACCTGCTAGGGACCACGAGTCTGTAGAAGTTCTTCGACTAATGGCTTCGGTACACATCAATGTCGTTCCCGGGTTGCTTCGGGCCTTGTATGAGCAACTGGCATCATAATGAACTTCCGCTTCATGCACAACCAAGGAGGAAGGTTATATATACAAAGAGTCACGAGCCGAGTGCTATGGCTGCAGCTCTGCTCTCCAAAAGGATTCATGCCATCTGTACTTAGACCAAACCTTAAGTTCCTTGCATCATGTGCAAAGTTTGGGAACTCTCTATCGATTTTTCTCCATTGGGATCCATCGGCAGGGTGCCTCAACATCACGTCTTTCTTACGGTCTTCTTTGTGCCATCGCAACAACCTAGCGTGCTCTTTATTCACTGAACAAGCGTTTCAGCCGTGGTATTATAGGAGCATACCACATAACCTTGGCGGGAACCCTCTTCTTGGGGCGCTCGCCCTCAACATCACCGAGGGTCATCTCGTCGATCTTATACCGCAATGCGGTGCACACCGGACATGCATCCAAATTCTCGTACTCACCGCGGTAGAGGATGCGGTCATTAATGCATGCATGTATCTTTTGCACATCTAATCCTAGAGGGCGAGACAATCTTCTTCGCTTCGTACGTACTGGCGGGCAATTCGTTACCCCTTGGAAGCTTCCTCTTAATTATTGTCGACAACTTTCCAAATCCTGAGTCGGTGACACCGTTCTGCGCCTTCCATTGCAACAATTCCGAGCGTGCTGCCAAGCTTTTTATGGCCATCTTCGCAAGTTGGGTATAACAATTTGTTGTGATCTTCTATCATCTTGTCGAAGGCCAACCTTTCCTTTTCAGTTTCACATTCTCTCCTTGCATCGGCAATGGCCCGGCCAAGATCATCATCGGCGAGGCTCATACGGTGCCTCTTGATCTTCTACTTCATTGTCTTCATTGCCTTCTGCGGTATCATCGTATTCGGGGAAATTGGGATAACCGTCATCATCCTCTTCCTCTTCTTCATTGTCTTCCATCATAACCCCTCTTTCTCCGTGCTTGGTCCAACAATAGTAGCTGGGCATGAAACCGGATCGCGAAGGTGGCTGTGAATGAGACTCGAGTGAGCGTAATTTACGGTATTCTTGCGGTCCACACATGGACAATACATGAAGCCACCATGTTTGTTTGCCTTCGCCACGACCATAAAATTATCCGGGCCCGCGAGTGAACTCGTCAAACCATCGGTCAATGTACATCCATTGCCGATTCATACGCATGATATAATTAAGCTGATCAAAACCATTACGGAACATCACGATGTATATATACACATGCATTTTATCAATTACGGATGAAAAGGATAAAGTTGTTAACCTCGATGAAGAAGAAAAAAACAAGTTAAGTGTGGCTTGATTTGTGTAAACTCAAGTGGCAAATCCTCTTAAGCATTTCATCGAACACCTCTTGTGCATGTGAAGAAGAGAGGAAAGCAATACACCCCTCTTGTGAAGATAGTGAAAAAATGGCTAAGTGTGGCTCACACTTGGGCGGGGAGCAAGGTTATATAGCCGGAGGGGGCCTTTGGACCCGGTTTGTCATACAAACCGGGACTAAAGGGTTCCCCGAGCTGACACGGCCTGCCGCACCTGCGGGTGGACCCTTTGGACCTGGTTTGTATGACAAACCGGGTCCAAAAGCCGCTACGAGGACAGGCTCCAGCGGGTGGGGTCGTCCTGGGCAGAAACGAACCGGGTCCAATGGGGGCATTGGACCCGGTTTGGTTCAGCAGTGGGACATTTGCTTGGGACCAAATGCCTCTTCTCCACTAGTGCACGTCGGCTGGGAGAGTGGCGCCGCAGGCACGGGCGCCACACATGATGGGTGAAATAGTTTGTCCGGAGGGTCAGTCTGTGCTATAGTTGCAATAAAGGGTTATTTTTGTGTAAATCACCGGGAAAGAGTGCTCAAACTTGCTGGCACTCTGCATATGCCCTCTAATGACCGATCCTAGGGAGTGATCTGCATACAATTGGTTGCAGCAAGCTGAGTAATAACTGTATTCCACAACAAGGAATGCCGCTTCACTCAAAACCCTTCTACATGGTATCAGACTAATCTCGGTCCTATCCTAGCCGCCGCCGCCCCCTCCCCAACCTTAGCCGCCGCCGTCCTAGGTCGGGCCACCACCGTCCTAGGTCGGGCCGCGCCAACCCTAGCCCCACCCCACCTTCCGCTGCCATGGTGCTCCCCGCCCTCACCGACGGGACCTCCGCCGCCCCTGCGGCTGCTGCGGCCGCTGCCCTCGTCACCGCCTGCGGCGCCCCGCGTCACGCCGGCCCCGGCATCCTCTCCTTCGCCGCCGGGAACTACTCCAAGTAGTGCATCTACATGCGAGCTTCTCTCGGCCGCTCCGGCTACCTCGGCCACGTCGACGACACCGTTGCCGCCGCCCCCACCAACACCGAGTGGGCCACCGCCGACTACACCGTCCTCAACCACCTCCACGCCGCCATCGACGAAGACGCCGCGGACATGATCCTTGCGGGGGATCAGACCGCGCTTCAGCTGTGGCTCGCGGCACGCGACCTTTTCACTGCGAACAAGGCGAACAAAGCCATCTACCTTGACAATGAATTTCGCCGGCTTGTGGAGGGATCCCTCTCCATCCACGAGTACTGTCGCCGCCAGAAGCATATCACCGATGCTCTCTCCGACAACGACTCTCCCGTGAGCGACCGCGCCCTCAACACCCTACGCGGACTCGGCCCTCGTTTCGTCTCCGCCGCCACGGTCATCTCCATGACCGACCCGCTGCCCTCCTTCCTCCGCACCATGGCGATGCTCCTGATGGAGGAGATGCATCAGGACAACGCGGCGGCCAACTCCACCGCCACCGCCCTCGTCGCCCAGGCCCGCGGCCCCGCCCCTCCATGCCCCGGCCCTGGCTGCCGCGGAGACGGTCCTGCCCCTGGCGCGAGCGCCGGGAAGGGCAAGCAGCCGGCCAAGCAGAAGAGCCGCACCGGCGGCCGCCAGGGTGGAGGCGCCACCCAGGTCACCCAGAACGCCCGCACGCCTGCCCTGCCGGCCCGTGGGTCTGCTTCTCCCCGGGAGCTGGCCAGTGGCGCACCCCCTCCTCTGGGCAGGGCATTCTGGGCCCTCGCCCCCAGGCCTACACCGCCACCATGCCGTCGACCTCGACGCCAACGTGGGACAACTCGGCTCTCATCGCCGCCCTCAACAACCTCGCGCTTCAGCAAGGCGATTGGGTCATGAACTCAGGCGCGTCCTCGCACATGACCAACGACGATGGTAACCTCACTCGTTCCTCCCCTCTTCGTACTCCTCACTTCGTCACTGTTGGTGACATCACCACCATCCCTATTGCCTCTTCTGGTTTCACCTCCTTTCGCACACCTTCTGATCATGTCTTTCGACTCAACCATGTACTCTTAGTACCGCACATTATTCGTAATTTGCTTTCTCTTCGCAAGTTTACTCGCGATAATATGTGTTCCATTGAGTTTGACGCCTTTGGTTTCTCTGTGAAGGACCTGAAGACCCGTCGCGTGATCCTTCGTTGCAATAGTGACGGAGATCTCTACACTTTTCCCGGGAGGAGCAGCTTTCGCCGTTCTTCCTCCACCGCCTTGGTCGTCACCGCCACCGTCGAGCTATGGCACCAGTGTCTTGGCCATCCTGGTCATGATGCCATGTCAGCTCTTCAGCGTCTAGATTTTATCAAGTGTAATAAATTTAGTCCTACTCGGGTGTGTCATGCATGTCAGCTTGGCAAGCACGTCCGCTTACCGTTCAGTCAGTCTACTACAGCGTCTAGTGCCATCGATTTGATACATTGTGATTTGTGGGCATCTCCAATTATAATCACCTCTGGTTTTCGATATTACCTTGTCATTGTCGACGACTATTCTCACTTTTATTGGTCTTTTCCACTTCGCAACAAGTCATGTGCTGCCTGCGCTCTTGAAACCTTTTTCGCTTATGCGCGCACGCAGTTTGGTGTCACTATTCGCTCCCTCCAGACAGATAACGGTAAAGAGTTTCTAAACAATACCATTGATAATGTCCTCACCACCAACGGCACTGCCCTGCGGCTGTCATGCCCATACACTTCCCAGCAGAACGGTAAAGCCGAGCGTGCCATTCGTACCATTAATGATATTATGCGCACCCTCATGTTCCAGGCTCACATCCCAGCTCCTTTCTGGGCCAAGGCTCTGGCCACTACCAACTACTTGCTTAATCGCCGTCCTAGTACAGCCATACACTCCCAGGTTCCCTACACACGCCTCCATGGTTGTCCTCCCTCATACACTGATCTTCGAGTCTTCTGTTGCCTTTGTTATCCTAACATCGCGTCCAGCGCTCCACACAAGCTCAGTGCATGTTCCATGGCATGTGTCTTTCCTGGGTATCCCTCTAACCATTGTGGTTACTGCTGCCTTAATCCTGTCACTGGGAGAATTCTCGTCTCGCGACATGTTGTCTTCGATGAGACGGTTTTCCTTTTCAACATGCAGCTTCGTCATCCGCGCCTGCGCCTCCTGCATCGCGCGGACTCGACGACCTCTTCGGCACGCCGTCCGTGCCCCCACCGTGAGCTCCTGCACCGGCCCCGCGCACCGCAGCACCGACCCCGAGTGCGCCCGCCCCGGCCCTGAGCGCCCCTGCCTCGACGCCGCCTCGCTCAGTCGGGTCTGATACGTCCCCGACGTATCCATAATTTCTGTCGTTCCATGCTTGTTTTATGACAATACTTACATGTTTTGCTTGCACTTTATGATGATTTCCTGCATTTTCCGGAACTAACCTATTGACAAGATGCCACAGTGTCAGTTCCTGTTTTCTGCTGTTTTTGGTTCCAGAAAGGCTGTTCGGGCAATATTCTCGGAATTCGACGAAACGAAGACCAAACCTCCTATTTTTCCCGGAAGCGTCCAGAACACCGAAGAAGAGTCGGAGAGGGGCCAGAGGGCCACCACACCATAGGGCGGCGCGGCCTGGCCTGGGCCCGCGCCGGCCTATGGTGTGGCGCCCCCAGGTGCCCCCCTGCGCCGCCTCTTCGCCTATAAAATCCCTTTCGACCTAAAAACACCGTACCACTTGACGAAACTCCAGAAAGACTCCAGGGGCGCCGCCACCATCGCGAAACTCCAATTCGGGGGACAAGTCTCTGTCCCGGCACCTGCCGGGACGGGGAAGTGCCCCGGAAGCCATCTCCATCAACGCCATCGCCTCCATCATGCTCCGTGAGTAGTTCCCCCATGGACTACGGGTTCTAGCCGTAGCTAGTTGGTATTCTCTCCCCCATGTATTTCAATACAATGATCTCATGAGCTGCCTTACATGATTGAGATTCATCCGATGTAATCGGTGTTGTGTTTGTCGAGATCCGATGGATTGTTACATTATGATTGTCTATCTACAAAGTTTATGAAGTTATTGTTGCTGCAATCTTGTTATGCTTAATGCTTGTCACTAGGGCCCGAGTGGCATGATCTTAGATTTGAGCTTTATATTATTGCTTAGATTGTATCTACAAGTTGTATGCACATGTCACTGTCCGGAACCAAAGGCCCCGAAGTGACGAAATCGGGACAACCGGAGGGGATGGCGGTGATGTGAGGGACACATGTTTTCACGGAGTGTTAATGCTTTGCTCCGGTGCTCTATTAAAAGGAGTACCTTAATATCCGAGTAGTTTCCCTAGAGGCCCGGCTGCCACCGGCTGGTAGGACAAAAGATGTTGTGCAAGTTTCTCATTGCGAGCACGTACGACTATTATTGGAAAACATGCCTACATGATTAATGATCTTGATATTCTGTCTTAATGCTATTTCAATCCTATCAATTGCCCGATCGTAATTTGTTCACCCAACACTTGTTATTGGAGAGTTACCACTAGTGTAGATAGCTGGGAACCCCGGTCCATCTTTCATCATCATATACTCGTTCTACATGTCAACTCGTTTTCTCGGTGCCATTGCTCTCATATTACTATTACCGCTGCTGTGTTACTCGTTACTATTGCTCTCATACCACTCGCTACTTTCACATCACCCCTCGTTGCTAGTGCTTTTCCAGGTGCAGCTGAATTGACAACTCAGTTGTTAAGGCTTATAAGTATTCTTTACCTCCCCTTGTGTCGAATCAATAAATTGGGTTTTACTTCCCTCGAAGACTGTTGCGATCCCCTATACTTGTGGGTCATCAGGGTCCTCTGCCGCGACAGAGAACTCGGCGTTTTCTCTGCCGCGGTAGGAGGCCACGACAGGAACTCCTGCCGCGCCTCCCGCTCGGCCCGCCGCCGCACGCCATGCCCCTGCCACGGTTGCTGCCGCCTCCACCTTGGCGGCCTCCTCCAGTGGTGCCTCCGACACTCGGCGCACGCGCTCCGGACGCCAAGTGCGTCCCGTGGACAGGCTTAACCTCTCCGCTGTGGACTCCGTCGCCGACATCGTCCCCACTACCTTCCGTCAGGCGATGCAGGATCCTCAGTGGTGTGCTACCATGTCCGCTGAGTATCAGGCTCTCATCGACAACAACACTTGGTCACTCGTTCCTCGCCCTCCGCGTGCAAACGTCGTCACCGGCAAGTGGATGTTTCGTCAGAAGTTCCACTCGGATGGCACCCTCGCGCGCAACAAGGCTCGATGGGTTGTTCGTGGGTACTCTCAGCGCCCCGGCATCTACTACGAGGAGACTTTCAGCCTTGTTGTCAAGCCTGCTACGATCCATCTCGTTCTGCACATTGCTGTCTCCAGCTCCTGGCATATACGGCAGCTTGATGTGAAGAACGCATTCCTGCATGGCTCCCTGGAAGAGGTGGTCTACTGTTAGCAGCCCCCAGGTTTTGTTGATGCCTCTCGCCCTGACCACGTCTGTCGCCTCCACAAGTCCCTGTATGGCCTGAAGCAGGCCCCTCGCGCCTGGTACCACCAGTTCGCCTCCTAAATCGCCACTCTGGGATTTGTTGCCTCCGCTACGGACACGTCTCTGTTTGTCCTCCACTCTACAGTAGACACGGCGTACTTACTGCTCTATGTGGATGACATCATCGTCACCGCCTCGTCGATGAGCTTTCTTGAGGGGCTTCCTACACGTCTTCATAGCGAGTTTGCCATGACCGATCTCGGGGATCTCCACTATTTCCTGGGTATGAAGGTCAGCCGGTCCCATGCTGGTCTATTTCTATCATAGCGACAGTATGTGATACGTCTCCAACGTATCTATAATTTCTGATGTTCCATGCTAGTTTTATGACAATACCTACATGTTTTGCTCACACTTTATAATGTTTTTATGCATTTTCCGGGACTAACCTATTAACAAGATGCCGAGGTGCCAGTTCCAGTTTTCTGCTGTTTTTGGTTCCAGGAAAGCTGTTCGGGCAATATTCTCGGAATTCGACGAAACAAAACCCAAACCTCCTATTTTACCGAGACGGACCCATAACACCGAAGGAGAGATGGAGAGGGGCCGAGGGGGCCCCACACCACATGGCGGCGCGGCCTAGGAGGGGGGCGCGCCCAGGTATGGGGTGGGCCTCCCAGGCACCCCCTCGCGCCGCCCTTTCGCCTATATATTCCTCGCGACGCGAAAACCCTATATCAATCAATCATATTCCAGAAAGACTCCAGGGGTGCCGCCGCCATCGCGAAACTCCATTTCGGGGGACAGAATCTCTGTTCCGGCACGCCGCCGGGACGGGGAAGTGCCCCCGGAAGCCTTCTCCATCGACGCCACCGCCTCCATCATGCTCCGTGAGTATTTCCCCCATGGACTACGGGTTCTAGCAGTAGCTAGTTGATGGCGTGTATTTCACACGTTCGTTGGGCAACCCCAAGAGGAAGGTATGATGCGCACAGCAGCAATTTTTCCCTCAGAAAGAAACCAAGGTTTATCGAACCAGGAGGAGCCAAGAAGCACGTTGAAGGTTGATGGCGGCGGGATGTAGTGCGGCGCAACACCAGAGATTCCGGCGCCAACGTGGAACCTGCACAACACAACCAAAGTACTTTGCCCCAACGAAACAGTGAGGTTGTCAATCTCACCGGCTTGCTGTAACAAAGGATTAACCGTATTGTGTGGAAGATGATTGTTTGCAGAGAAAACAGTAAAAACAAGTATTGCAGTTGATTGTATTTCAGTAAAGAGAATTGGACCGGGGTCCACAGTTCACTAGAGGTGTCTCTCCCATAAGACGAACAAGCATGTTGGGTGAACAAATTACGGTTGGGCAATTGACAAATAAAGAGAGCATGACAATGCACATACATATCATGATGAGTATAGTGAGATTTAATTGGGCATTACGACAAAGTACATAGACCGCCATCCAACTGCATCTATGCCTAAAAGTCCACCTTCGGGTTATCATCCGAACCCCCTCCAGTATTAAGTTGCAAAGCAACGGACAATTGCATTAAGTATGGTGCGTAATGTAATCAACAACTACATCCTTAGACATAGCATCAATGTTTTATCCCTAGTGGCAACGAGCACAACACAACCTTAGAACTTTCGTCACTGTCCCGGGTGTCAATGCAGGCATGAACCCACTATCGAGCATAAGTACTCCCTCTTGGAGTTAAAAGTAAAAACTTGGCCAGAGCCTCTACTAGAAACGGAGAGCATGCAAGATCATAAACAACACATAAGCATAACTTTGATAATCAACATAACAAGTATTCTCTATTCATCGGATCCCAACAAACGCAACATATAGAATTACATATAGATGATCTTGATCATGATAGGCAGCTCACAAGATCCGACAATGATAGCACAATGGGGAGAAGACAACCATCTAGCTACTGCTATGGACCCATAGTCCAGGGGTAGACTACTCACTCATCACTCCGGAGGCGACCATGGCGGTGTAGAGTCCTCCGGGAGATGATTCCCCTCTCCGGCAGGGTGCCGGAGGCGATCTCCGGGATCCCCCGAGATGGGATCGGCGGCGACGGCGTCTCAGTAAGGTTTTCCGTATCGTGGCTCTCGGTACTGGAAGTTTCGTCACGGAGGCTTTAAGTAGGCGGAAGGGCAAGTCGAGAGGCGGCACGGGGGCCCAAACCACAGGCCGGCGCGGCCAGGGGTGGGGCCGCGCCGCCCTAGGGTTTGGCCACCCCGTGGCCCCTCTTCGTCTCGTCTTCGGTCTTCCGGAAGCTTCGTGAGAAAATAGGCCTCCGGGCTTTTATTTCGTCCAATTCCGAGAATATTTCTTTACTAGGATTTCTGAAACCAAAAACAGCGAGAAAACAACGAATCGGCACTTCGGCATCTTGTTAATAGGTTAGTTCCGGAAAATGCACGAATATGACATAAAGTGTGCATAAAACATGTAGATAACATCAATAATGTGGCATGGAACACAAGAAATTATCGATACGTTGGAGACGTATCAGCATCCCCAAGCTTAGTTACTGCTCGTCCCGAGCGGGTAAAACGATAACAAAGATAATTTCTGGAGTGACATGCCATCATAATCTTGATCATACTATTTGTAAGGCATATGTAGAGAATGCAGCGATCAAAACAATGTGTATGACATGAGTAAACAAGTGAATCATAAAGCAAAGACTTTTCATGAATAGCACTTCAAGACAAGCATCAATAAGTCTTGCATAAGAGTTAACTCATAAAGCAATAATTCAAAGTAAAGGTATTGAAGCAACACAAAAGAAGATTAAGTTTCAGCGGTTGCTTTCAACTTGTAACATATATATCTCATGGATATTGTCAACATAGAGTAATATAATAAGTGCAATAAGCAAGTATGTAGGAATCAATGCACGAGTTCACACAAGTGTTTGCTTCTTGAGGTGGAGAGAAATAGGTGAGCTGACTCAACATTGAAAGTAAAAGAATGGTCCTCATAGAGGAAAAGCATCGATTGCTATATTTGTGCTAGAGCTTTGATTTTGAAAACATGAAACAATTTTGTCAACGGTAGTAATAAAGCATATGCATCATGTAAATTATATCTTATAAGTTGCAAGCCTCATGCATAGTGTACTAATAGTGCTCGCACCTTGTCCTAATTAGCTTGGACTACCTGGATTATCACCGCAATACATATGCTTTAACCAAGTTTCACAAAGGGGTACCTCTATGCCGCTTTGTACAAAGGTCTAAGGAGAAAGCTCGCATTTGGATTTCTCGCTTTTGATTATTCTCAACTTAGACATCCATACCGGGACAACATAGACAACAGATAATGGACTCCTCTTTTAATGCTTTAAGCATTTGGCAACAATTAATTCTTTTCTCATTAGAGATTTGAGGATATTTGTCCAAAACTGAAACTTCCACCATGAATCATGGCTTTAGTTAGCGGCCCAATGCTCTTCTCTCACAATATGCATGCTCAAACCATTCAACTCAGTGTAGATCGCCCTTACTTCGAGACAAGACGAACATGCATAGCAACTCACATGAAATTCAACAATGAGTTGATGGCGTTCCCCGATAAACATGGTTATCGCACAACAAGCAACTTAATAAGAGATAAAGTGCATAATTACATATTCAATACCACAATAGTTTTTAAGCTATTTGTCCCATGAGCTATATATTGCAAAGGTGAATGATGGAATTTTAAAGGTAGCACTCAAGCAATTTACTTTGGAATGGCGGGAAAATACCATGTAGTATAGGTAGGTATGGTGGACACAAATGGCATAGTGGTTGGCTCAAGTATTTTGGATGCATGAGAAGTATTCCCTCTCGATACAAGGTTTAGGCTAGCAAGGCTTATTTGAAACAAACACAAGGATGAACCGGTGCAGCAAAACTCACGTAAAATACATATTGTAAATATTATAAGACTCTACACCGTCTTCCTTGTTGTTCAAACTCAATACTAGAAATTATCTAGACCTTAGAGAAACCAAATATGCAAACCAAATTTTAGCATGCTCTATGTATTTCTTCATTAATGGGTGCAAAGCATATGATGCAAGAGCTTAAACATGAGCACAACAATTGCCAAGTATCACATTACCCAAGACATTTATAGCAATTACTACATGTATCATTTTCCAATTCCAACCATATAACAATTTAACGAAGGAGAAACTTCGCCATGAATACTATGAGTAGAAACCAAGGACATATTTGTCCATATGCTACAGCGGAGCGTGTATCTCTCCCATAAAGTGAATGCTAGGATCCATTTTATTCAAACAAAACAAAAACAAAAACAAACCGACGCTCCAAGAAAAAGCACATAAGATGTGGCCGAATAAAAATATAGTTTCGGGGGAGGAACCCGATAATTTGTTGATGAAGAAGGGGATGCCTTGGGCATCCCCAAGCTTAGACGCTTGAGTCTTCTTGATATATGCAGGGGTGAACCACCGGGTGCATCCCCAAGCTTAGAGCTTTCACTCTCCTTGATCATGTTGCATCATACTCCTCTCTTGATCCTTGAAAACTTCCTCCACACCAAACTCGAAACAAGTCATTAGAGGGTTAGTGCACAATATAAATTGACATATTCAGAGGTGACACAATCATTCTTAACACTTCTGGACATTGCATAATGCTACTGGACATTAGTGGATCAAAGAAATTCATCCAACATAGCGAAAGAGGCAATGCGAAATAAAAGGCAGAATCTGTCAAAACAGAACAGTTCGTATTGACGAATTTTAAAATGGCACCAGACTTGCTCAAATGAAAATGCTCAAATTGAATGAAAGTTGCGTACATATCTGAGGATCATGCACGTAAATTGGCATAATTTTCTGAGCTTCCTGCAGGGCAGTGGGCTCAGATTCGTGACAGGAAAGAAATCTGGAACTGCGCAGTAATCCAAATCTAGTACTTACTTTTCTATCAACGGCTTAACTTGGCACAACAAAACTCAAAACTAAGATAAGGAGAGGTTGCTACAGTAGTAAACAACTTCCAAGACACAAAATAAAAACAAAGTACTGTAGGTAAAAACATGGGTTGTCTCCCATAAGCGCTTTTCTTTAACGCCTTTCAGCTAGGCGCAGAAAGTGTAACTCAAGTGTTATCGAAGGGTGGTGCGTCAACCTTATCACTCAAGGAGGAGGATTCTTCAATAGAATTTACCTTCTTACCTTGTGGAGCTCTTTCCGCGTGCCATTCAGAGTAGTTGATCATCATATTATCAAGAAGCTTTGTTGCTTCACCAAGAGTGATGGACATAAAGTTACCTCCAGCAGCTGAATCCAATAAATTCCGCGAAGAAAAATTTAGTCCTGCATAGAAGGTTTGGATGATCATCCAAGTAGTCAGTCCATGGGTTGGGCAATTTTTAACCAGAGATTTCATTCTTTCCCAAGCTTGAGCAACATGTTCAGTATCTAATTGTTTAAAATTCATTATGCTACTCCTCAAAGATATAATTTTAGCAGGGGGATAATATCTACCAATAAAAGCATCCTTGCATTTAGTCCATGAATCAATACTATTCTTAGGCGAGAGATAGCAACCAATCTTTAGCTCTTCCTCTTAATGAGAAAGGGAACAATTTTAGTTTAATAATATCACCATCTACATCTTTATACTTTTGCATTTCACATAGTTCAACAAAATTATTAAGATGGGCAGCGACATCATCGGAACTAACACCGAGAAAATTGATTATTCATGACAAGATTCGAGTAAAGCAGGTTTAATTTCAAAGAATTCTGCTGTAGTAGCAGGTGGAGCAATAGGTGTGCATAAGAAATCATTATTATTTGTGGTTGTGAAGTCACACAACTTAGTATTTTCAGGGGTAGCCATTTTAGCAATAGTAAATAAAGCAAACTAGATAAAGTAAATGCAAGTAAACTAATTTTTTTGTGTTTTCGATATAGCAAACAAGATACCAAATAAAGTAAAACTAGCAACTAATTTTTTTGTATTTTGATTTAGTGCAGCAAACAAAGTAGTAAATAAACCAAGCAAGACAAAAACAAAGTAAAGAGATTGAGAAGTGGAGACTCCCCTTGCAGCGTGTCTTGATCTCCCCGGCAACGGCGCCAGAAAAAGAGCTTGATGGCGTGTATTTCACACGTTCGTTGGGCAACCCCAAGAGGAAGGTATGATGCGCACGGCAGCAAGTTTTCCCTCGAGAAAGAAACCAAGGTTTATCGAACCAGGAGGAGCCAAGAAGCACGTTGAAGGTTGATGGCGGCGGGATGTAGTGCGGCGCAACACCGGAGATTCCGGCGCCAACGTGGAACCTGCACAACACAACCAAAGTACTTTGCCCCAACGAAACAGTGAGGTTGTCAATCTCACCGGCTTGCTGTAACAAAGGATTAACCGTATTGTGTGGAAGATGATTGTTTGCGAGAGAAAACGGTAAAAACAAGTATTGCGGTTGATTGTATTTCGAGTAAAGAGAATTGGACCGGGGTCCACGAGTTCACTAGAGGTGTCTCTCCCATAAGACGAACAGCATGTTGGGTGAACAAATTACAGTTGGGCAATTGACAAATAAAGAGAGCATGACAATGCACATACATATCATGATGAGTATAGTGAGATTTAATTGGGCATTACGACAAAGTACATAGACCGCCATCCAACCGCATCTATGCCTAAAAAGTCCACCTTCAGGTTATCATCCGAACCCCCTCCGAGTATTAAGTTGCAAAGCAACGGACAATTGCATTAAGTATGGTGCGTAATGTAATCAACAACTACATCCTTAGACATAGCATCAATGTTTTATCCCTAGTGGCAACGACACAACACAACCTTAGAACTTTACGTCACCGTCCCGGGTGTCAATGCGGGCATGAACCCACTATCGAGCATAAGTACTCCCTCTTGGAGTTAATAGTAAAAACTTGGCCAGAGCCTCTACTAGAAACGGAGAGCATGCAAGATCATAAACAACACATAAGCATAACTTTGATAATCAACATAACAAGTATTCTCTATTCATCGGATCCCAACAAACGCAACATATAGAATTACATATAGATGATCTTGATCATGATAGGCAGCTCACAAGATCCGACAATGATAGCACAATGGGGAGAAGACAACCATCTAGCTACTGCTATGGACCCATAGTCCAGGGGTAGACTACTCACTCATCACTCCGGAGGCGACCATGGCGGTGTAGAGTCCTCCGGGAGATGATTCCCCTCTCCGGCGGGGTGCCGGAGGCGATCTTCAGGATCCCCCGAGATGGGATCGGCGGCGACGGCGTCTCAGTAAGGTTTTCCGTATCGTGGCTCTCGGTGCTGGAAGTTTCGTCACGGAGGCTTTAAGTAGGCGGAAGGGCAAGTCGAGAGGCGGCACAGGGGGCCCAAACCACAGGCCGGCGCGGCCAGGGGTGGGGCCGCGCCGCCCTAGGGTTTGGCCACCCTGTGGCCCCTCTTCGTCTCGTCTTCGGTCTTCTGGAAGCTTCGTGAGAAAATAGGCCTCCGGGCTTTTATTTCGTCCAATTCCGAGAATATTTCTTTACTAGGATTTCTGAAACCAAAAACAGCAGAAAACAGCAATCGGCACTTCGGCATCTTGTTAATAGGTTAGTTCCAGAAAATGCACGAATATGACATAAAGTGTGCATAAAACATGTAGATAACATCAATAATGTGGCATGGAACACAAGAAATTATCGATACGTTGGAGACGTATCACTAGTTGGTACTCTCTCTCCCATGTACTTCAGTACAATGATCTCATGAGCTGCCTTACACGATTGAGATCCATCTGATGTAATCGATGTTGTATTTGTTGGGATCCGATGAATTGTTACATTATGATCAGTCTATCTATAAAGTTTGTGAAGTTATTGTTGCTGCAATCTTATTGTGTTTAATGCTTGTCACTAGTGCACGAGTGGCATGATCTTAGATTTAAGCTCTATAATTATTGCTTAGATTGTATCTAGAAGTTGTTTGCACCTGTCTATGTCCGGAACCCGAGGCCCCAGAGTGACAGCAATCGGGATAAGCTGGAGGGGAAGGCTTAGATATGAGGATCACATGTTTTCACCAAGTGTTAATGCTTTGCTCCGGTGCTCTATTAAAAGGAGTACCTTAATTACCGATAGATTCCCTTGAGGCCCGTGCGCACACGGTCGGTAGGACAAAAGATGTTATGCAAGTTTCTCATTGCGAGCACGTATGACTAAATATGGAAAACATGCCTACATGATTAGTAAGCTTGATGTTTTGTCTTAATGCTATTTCAATCCTATCAATTTCCCAACTGTAATTTGTTCACCCAACACTTGTCACTTGTTATTGGAGAGTTACCACTAGTGTAGATAGCTGGGAACCCGGTCCATATTTCATCATCAAATACTCGGTCCTATATGTCATTAGAAGTAGTGTCAACTATTTTCTGGTACCATTGCCTACGTATTACTTATTACTCGCTGTCTGTGTTACTTGTTACTATTGCTCTCATATTACTGCTGCTTTCACATCACCCCTGTTACTAGTGCTTTTCCAGGTGCGAGTTGAATTGACAACTCGGTTGTTAAGGCTTATAAGTATTCTTTGCTTCCCCTTGTGTCGAATCAATAAATTTGGGTTTTACTTCCCTCGAAGACTGTTGCGATCCCCTATACTTGTGGGTTATCAAGACTATTTTCTGGCGCCGTTGCCGGGGAGGCATAGCTGTACTCATAAATTCACCTGGGAAGTACACTCTACCTCTCTCTCTATTTTTATTTTATTTTGTTTTTCTTAGTTTATTTTTGTCTAGTTTATTTATGCTTAGTTTATTTCTGTCTAGTATTATTTTGCTTAGTTTACTTTTGTCTAGTTTGTTTTTGTCTTGTTTTATTTTTCTTATATACCCGAAAATCCATAAAAAATTGAAAAACCGAAAAATTAAAAACTGTTGTTATGGGAGAACCCACAACCTATTTGGAGCTTATAGTATTATATATGAATTATAGAGAATCAAGAAAGGGTAAAGTCATGAGTGCTTTGATAGAAAAATTGAATACAATTGCTAAAATCTTGCTTAAACGCCATGATATAAACTGTTGCTCTAAACAGGATACTAAACGTCTTAAATTCCAATGTGGCTTTAGTGAAGAAGTTTTAATTATGAACTATAATTGGAATAACTATATTCATCTTGGGTTCGAAGAAGTGGAACAATTTGTTTTATTTATGGGAGCTTCTGAAATAGAATCCTTCATGTCTAAAAATTATGAAACCTGTGTTGCTTGTAAGAACCTTAAAGATTATGTCTCTTCTATCCTTGATTTTTGCATAGAACATTACAACAATAATCCTTATATCATTGATTATAAAGAGAGACTCATTCATGCACAAGAATGCACTCACAATTTGCAGGAACCTGTGAAAGAAGAAATTGATGAACCTAAAAGCTCATTGGATGAAAAAGAGGAGGAGAGTGATGAAAAAAAGGAGGAAGAATGGATTAGCTACCCATGCCAACCTTCTAATGAGAGTAACTCTTTATCTCTTACACTATTTGATTGTCCTCCATGCTTACCCAAAGAGGATGAATGTTATGTTCCTGTGGATTCTCTTGAAATATTCCCTATGAGTAAAACTTGTGAGAATAATTATGCTACTGTTATCTATGATAATCCATGCTATTTTGATAAATCTTATGATAATGCTTTGTTTGTGCTCGATATCGAAATGCATGGTACTAAAGAGTTTTGCTTGGCAAATGTTTATGATAAATCTCTAGATGATGGTCCTATGTTACTTGATAATATTAATTGTACTACTAATGAAAATGGGATTGGAGAGGTCTTGACTTTATCTAGGAGTCCCATATCTTTTGAGATTGATCAATCATCTTGTTATCTTGATAAAAGTGGTTTTGAAAGTTTTGATCCTATTATTTTTGAGCTTGATAAAAATTATGTGTTTGTGGATCATGAAATACATGCTTTATGTGATAGTTATATTGTTGAGTTTATTCATGAAGCTACTGAAAATTATTATGAGAGAGGAAAATATGGTTGTATAAATTTGCATGGTACTGAAACACCTCTCTATATGCTGAAACTTTTGAAGTTACTCTTGTTTTATCTTCCTATGCTTGTCACTTTGTTCTTCATGAATTTATTTGTGTACAAGATTCCTATGCATAGGAAGTGGGTTAGACTTAAATGTGTTTTGAATTTGCTTTTTGATGCTCCTTTTGCTTTATTTCCTATTTTCCATGTGAGCATCATTAAAATCTACTGAGCCCATCTTAATGGCTATAAAGAAAGCACTTCTTGGGAGATAACCCATGTTTTTATTTTGCTACTGTTTTGTTGTGCCTTGGAAGTTATTACTACTGTAGCAACCTCTCCTTATCATGTTTATTGCATTGTTGTGCCAAGTAAAGTCTCTAATAGAAAGTTGATACTAGATTTGGATTTCTGCGCAGAAACAGATTTTTAGCTGTCACGAATTTGAGTAGATCTCTCTGTAGGAGAACCTAAAAATTCTGAAAAGTTTCATGCGTGTTCCTCAGATATGTACGCAACTTTCATTAGTTTTGAGTTTTCTGATTTGAGCAACGGAAGTACCTCTAAAAAATTCATGTTTACTGGCTGTTCTGTTTTGACAGATTTTGTCTCTGTTTTTTTGCATTGTCTCTTGTGGACTTTAAGTAAGGCTTTCTAGACGTGGAGAGTTGTAGCTAATGTTTTATTGAGTTCTTGCAATGTGTCACTACAGGACTAAAGTGGATTAAAGTTTTTTGAGTACTAACCCCTCTAATGAAGTTTATGAGAAGTTTGATGTGGCAGAAGTTTTCAAGGGTCAAGAGAGGAGGATGATATATGATCAAGAAGAGTGAAAAGTCTAAGCTTGGGGATGCCCCAGTGGTTCATCCCTGCATATTTCAAGAAGACTCAAGCGTCTAAGCTTGGGGATGCCCAAGGCATCCCCTTCTTCATCGACAACTTATCAGGTCACCTCTAGTGAAACTATATTTTTATTCCGTCACATTTTATGTGCTTTACTTGGAGCGTCTGTGTGTTTTTATTTTTGTTTGTGTTTGTGTTTGAATAAATTCGGATCCTAGCAATCCTTGTGTGGGAGAGAGACACGCTCCGCTTTTTCATTTGAACACTTGTGTTCTTAATTTACTTTAATGTTCATGTCGAAAGTTGAAAGCCGCTTCATTTATTGCTATTTGGTTGGAAACAGAAAATGCTTCATATTGTCTTGAATAATTTGATACTTGGCAATTGTTTTGAGCTCTCAAGTAGATCATGTTTAAGCTCTTGTATCATGTAGTTTAAACCTATTAGTGGAGAACTACCGTAGAGCTTGTTGAAATTTGGTTTGCACGATTGGTCTCTCTAAGGTCTAGATATTTTCTGGTAAAAGTGTTTGAGCAACAAGGAAGACAGTGTAGAGTTTTATAATGCTTGCAATATGTTCTTATGTAAGTTTTGCTGTACCGGTTCATACATGTGTGTGCTTCAAACAACCTTGCTAGCCAAAGCCTTGTACTGAGAGGGAATGCTTCTCGTGCATCCAAAACCTTGAGCCAAAACCTATGCCATTTGTGTCCACCATAACTACCTACTATGTGGTATTTTTCTGCCATTCCAAGTAAATACTTCATGTGCTACCTTTAAACAATTCAAAACTTTATTACTCCTTATTTGTGTCAATGTTTTATAGCTCATGAGGAAGTATGTGGTGTTTTATCTTTCAATTTTGTTAGGTAGCTTTCACCAATGGACTAGTGACTCATCCGCTTATCCAATAATTTTGCAAAAAGAGCTGGCAACGGGGTTCCCAGCCCCAATTAATTAACCTTCACTAATAATTTTCTTCACATGTTTTGCCCTGATTCATCAGTAAGCAACTTAATTTTGCAAATAGACACTCCTTCATGGTATGTGAAATGTTGGAAGGCACCCGAGGATTCGGTTAGCCACGACTTGTGAAAGCAAAAGGTTGGGAGGAGTGTCAGCTATAAATAAAACTAAAATACATGTGTAAACAAAAGAGAAGAGGGATGATCTACCTTGCTGGTAGAGATAACGTCCTTCATGGGAGCCGCTCTTTGAAAGTCTGTTTGGCAAGGGTGTTAGAGTGACCACTACCATTCGTTGACAACAACAAACACCTCTAAAAACTTTATTTGTATCCTCTCTTTATGATTTCAAAACTGGAAAAGCTCTAGCACATGATTTAATCCCTGCTTCCCTCTACGAAGGGCCTTTCTTTTACTTCATGCTGAGTCAGTTTACCTACTTCTTTCTATCTTAGAAGCAAACACTTGTGTCAATTGTGCATTGATTCTTACATGCTTGCTTATTGCACTTATTATATTACTGTGTGTTGACAATTATCCATGAGATATGCATGTTGAAAGTTGAAAGCAATTGCTGAAACTTAAATCTTCCTTTGTGTTGCTTCAAAACCTCTTATTAAGAATTTATTGCTTTATGAGTTAACTCTTATGCAAGACTTTTTGATGCTTGTCTTGAAAGTACTATTCATGAAAAGTTTTTGCTATATGTTATCTATTTGTTAGCAAACTATAGATCATTGCCTTGAGTCACTTCATTCATCTCATATGCTTTACAATAGTATGATAAAGATTATGTTGGTAGCATGTCACTTCAGAAATTATTCTTTTTATCCTTTACCTACTCGAGGGCGAGTAGGAACTAAGCTTGGGGATGCTTGATACGTCTCCAACGTATCTATAATTTCTGATGTTCCATGCTAGTTTTATGACAATACCTACATGTTTTGCTCACACTTTATAATGTTTTTATGCATTTTCCGGCACTAACCTATTAACAAGATGCCGAGGTGCCAGTTCCTGTTTTCTGCTGTTTTTGGTTCCAGGAAAGCTGTTCGGGCAATATTCTCGGAATTCGACGAAACAAAAGCCAAACCTCCTATTTTACCGAGACGGACCCAGAACACCGAAGGAGAGACGGAGAGGGGCCGAGGGGGCCCCACACCACCTGGCGGCGCGGCCTAGGAAGCGGGCGCACCCAGGTATGGGGTGGGCCCCCCAGGCACCCCCTCGCGCCGCCCTTTCGCCTATATATTCCTCGCGACGCGAAAACCCTATATCAATCAATCATATTCCAGAAAGACTCCAGGGACGCCGCCGCCATCGCGAAACTTCGTTTCGGGGGACAGAATCTCTGTTCCGGCACGCCGCCGGGACGGGGAAGTGCCCCCGGAAGCCTTCTCCATCGACGCCACCGCCTCCATCATGCTCCGTGAGTAGTTACCCCATGGACTACGGGTTCTAGCAAGTAGCTAGTTGGTACTCTCTCTCCCATGTACTTCAATACAATGATCTCATGAGCTGCCTTACATGATTGAGATCCATCCGATGTAATCGGTGTTGTGTTTGTTGGGATCCGATGAATTGTTACATTATGATCGAGTCTATCTATAAAATTTGTGAAGTTATTGTTGCTGCAATCTTGTTGTGTTTAATGCTTGTCACTAGTGCACGAGTGGCATGATCTTAGATTTAAGCTCTATAATTATTGCTTAGATTGTATCTACAAGTTGTTTGCACCTGTCTATGTCCGGAACCCGAGGCCCCAGAGTGACAACAACTGGGATAACTGGAGGGGAAGACTTAGATATGAGGATCACATGTTTTCACCAAGTGTTAATGCTTTGCTCCGGTGCTCTATTAAAAGGAGTACCTTAATTACTAGTAGATTCCCTTGAGGCCCGGCTGCCACCGGCTGGTAGGACAAAAGATGTTATGCAAGTTTCTCATTGCGAGCACGTATGACTAAATATGGAAAACATGCCTACATGATTAGTAAGCTTGATGTTTTGTCTTAATGCTATTTCAATCTTATCAATTGCCCAACTGTAATTTGTTCACCCAACACTTCTCACTTGTTATTGGAGAGTTACCACTAGTGTAGATAGCTGGGAACCCCGGTCCATATTTCATCATCAAATATTCGGTCCTATATATCATTAGAAGTAGTATCAACTATTTTCTGGTACCATTGCCTCTGTGTTACTCATTATCGCTGCTACGTGTTATCGTTACTATTGCTCTCATATTATCGCTGCTTTCACATCACCCACGTTACTAGTGCTTTTCCAGGTGCAGCTGAATTGACAACTCAGTTGTTAAGGCTTATAAGTATTCTTTGCTTCCCCTTGTGTCGAATCAATAAATTTGGGTTTTACTTCCCTCGAAGACTGTTGCGATCCCCTATACTTGTGGGTTATCAGCATGCTCTGGATATCCTATAGCGGGCTGGCATGTCTGGCTGTCACCCCTCGCCTACACCGGCCGACACGTCCTCCAAGCTCTCCGCTTCCGACGGCGAGCTCCTTCCCGACGCCACCGACTATAGGAGCATCGTGGGCGGCCTTCAGTACCTCACACTGACGCGCCCCGATATCTCCTACGCTGTTCAGCAAGCCTGCCTTCATATGCATGCTCCGCGCACGTCTCACTTGGCTCTCGTGAAACGTGTTCTGTTGTATGTTCGGGGTACACTGCAGTTTGGTCTACAGCTCCACGCCTCCTCGTCGCCGCCCTTGTGGCCTACTCCGACGCCGACTGGGCCGGCTGTCCGGACTCGCGCCGCTCCACCTCCGGTTACTGCGTATACTTCGGTGATAGTCTCATCTCTTGGTCCTCCAAGCAACATACCACCCTATCCCGTTCCTCTGCAGAGGCTGAGTACCGCGCCGTCGTCCACGCCGTCGCCGAGTGTTGTTGGCTCCGCCAGTTGCTCCAGGAACTTCACCGCCCTATGAGCTCCGCCACGGTTGTCTACTGTGACAACGTCTCCGCTATCTACATGTTCTCGAATCCTGTGAAACATAAACGTACCAAGCACATCGAGATAGACATCCATTTTGTCCGCGAGAAGGTGTCCTTGGGAGAGGTCCGTGTTCTACATGTTCCGTCCTCCCACCAGTTCGCGGATGTCATGACGAAGGGATTACCGAGTCAGCTCTTCCTCGACTTTCGGTCCAGTCTCAACGTCCGAGAACCTCCCGCTGGGACTGCGGGAGGGTGTTAGATTGTCTATATTGTATTTACAGTAGGACTGTATTGTAATTGTAATTGTAACCAAACCCTAAGCCTCTGGCCTATTATATAAACACCGGAACCTCACGTCATTATACGTGTGAGGCTTCCCAAAACCCTTCTACAAATTTAAAGTAAGACTCGCTCGTTACGGGCGCTAGCTCCGCCGCGTCGCAATAGGTTGCAGCGCCGGCTGCCTACGCCATCTAGCCGCCGGTAGTTTCCAAAGAAAATGAGTTGCGAGCCACAGAAAAAATGGGCGAGAGTGGGGCGGTTGAGTCAACTAGATTTAGATGTGCGCCTTGGCGCACGGTCCCGTGAAATTCGTTCCAATTTACATTTTATATATTGATGATAAAAATCAGGCAAGGAAATGATAACAGCTTTGATAAATCAAACGGAATCACAAACGGAGTAGCAAATGCTTATTGACAAAGCCCATACGAAGCTTATGATGATTGTATTTGTCGCCAGGTCAACATATTTGACAGCTTTTACACATGAAGAATCCCCCGCTGTTTCATAGTTCTTTTGACTTTATTACAAACATCGAGATACAGAGGAGAACACTCCGCTGGTAGCGCAGAGGTGTTAAACAGGACAGTCACACAAACTTAGATATATTCGCATAGCTCAAGATGGAATTCATCCTTTGAAACACCAAGTTCTTATTTGGAAGTGAATATAGTAAGTAAGAATCTCTAGGATTTCCATCTATAAAAAATTAACAGAATATACGTACCAAATAACACATATATCGTGCGTCCAACCTTTCGCATATGCACATGAGGAGTACAAAAGGAAAGAGAATCTGGAGTAATCGAGGCAAGCTTGAGCAAGTAAAGAAAGTAGTAGCAAACCTTCATGTTACTGGCTTCTTCGATTACAGATATGCATCAGAGTATGTTTGTAGAGACTACAATCCTGCTCCTAAATCTTCCACCGTGTTTCAGATTTGAACACATGGCTCTGCACTTTTTAGAACATAGTGTTCGTTATCTACATTAAAAAAAGGAATCAGGAGTAAGGGACCAACATTTTCCGTACATATAGAGGAATAGACCATGTCAATTGGTCAAAGCTGTCAAACAATGAAGCAAGCTTGTATTTAATTTTTTAAGGAACCGCTAAAGATAAATGTACTCAAAGATATTCAATAGTTCAAATATGACACTGGATTTAATAGCGAGGCTAGTGAAAAACGGTGAGTTCACAGAGTACAACTCTTGGTAGGTGAATACATCTATCAACTATTGTCTCCACTCTTGATGTAGTTGCCTAAATTAAGTGTCAAAATAAATTACCTTAGAAGTGATCACCCAGAGATGAAAAAAGTAGGAGAAGAAGAGTGGTTGGGTGAAGTGCTCAATCCCTGTTTGGAGCACAAAACTATTGAGATAGGAGGTGGGGCGTCTGTACCGACAGAAGCTTGACAGTTGTGAAAGAGTGTGTTCATGGTTTACTTCCTTGCATGGCCTCCATTGCAGTTGGTTGTCCAGGATTCAAAAATGTATGGCTTGAGACTAATGGCAAATTATATTGAACACCTGAAGGATCACCCATTATTTTCTATCTCATCATGACATCAGGCTGTGAAAGGGAAGGACATCAAGATTTCTCGTGTTTGCTACACTAATGTCCTCAAGATTCTAATTTGCTAATAGATTCACTGAAGCACTGTCTTTGTAACCTTGCCCCCTGTAAGGTATAGATATAATTCCGGTCATGTCACAAGTCACAAGATGCTACCTGACCAGTATATTAAAGAAAAAGAAAGTCTCTTAAGCTTTGTATCTATGTGGTCTACACCTTCAGATTCCTCCACAGCAGGCAACCCTGAATTGTAAAGAGCAAAAAGGTAGGAACAATGTCTTGTTGCGCGCTCGCCCACATAAAGGCCTACATGTAGCTCGGCCTTCATTTGTCCAATCCCGAAACCATATCTCTTATATAGTTATACAACTGCTGTCACAGTGTCATAGTATTAAACACCCAAGTTTGATTTCAATATAAAGCTGGCCACGTGCCTTGCCACACACACAAGATCTAATGTACTTAGCTCCAGTTTTCCAACCTGAATTGTCGATATTAATATAGCGTAGTACTTGTTATGTGCAGTTTGAATGAATGCGAGCATGCTACTGTGTTGTTATATAGCCAGCCTATTTATATTTTGTTAGAGCAAAACTACATGACATATAAGTCGACAGGTAGATATCCATTATATTTGGTAATAGGTAGATTTGATTTATGTTCACTATTTTTCCTTTCACATAGTGTGCACTCAAATCTGTATTAGCCCCTGATGGACCAACTATTTGGCACATAGGCAAAGGACTATTAAAATGTGTAGATAGAATAATAGCAACTATTCAACTCATGTTTTGCACACGAAACTAACATCATGGGGCTGTAATTTTAATTACATATTTTAGGCAAGCATAGGCCATGGGGATAAATAATCTGAATTATTAGAGTCAGGGGCGCACCTGGTTGTTGGTTGATGAAGCAGATCACGTTGTTTCGTCGGCAAGGCCACTGTCGGTGCTCATGACGGAGTGCATGGTCCTTCTCGCGACCATTGCTACAGAACCGGCATGCATTTTGTCGAGGAAGAAGAGGGGCAATTTAGTGTTGTAGGTAAAAGAAAATGCAAATCACACTTGGCTCAATAGATTTACTTGCTATTCAAACAACACACTTCATACAATAATTTAAACTAAATTTTAAATATGAGTTGATTCGTAGGTGCAGAATGGAATTCTAACTCTAGACCTGTTCTTTGTAAGACACACTATTATGCAAACTTGAGCATGGAGTGACCTTCCATTGGTTTGAATACGTATTTCGCTTGTCAGATTATTTTTTGGAACATAGCTTTACTGCATTAGATCATATTGTTACTAATATTCCCTGAAAAACCCTCCAAAAGTACCTGGTATAGCTGAACTGGCAATGCTGGAAAGCATCAACCCCATAACCATGATCTAAGGAACAACAGATTCATCAAAAAACCAGGATTTGCTACAGGAGGATGCCGTCTGGAGGAGCTTCAACACACAATCTGCAGCCAAGAAGACGATCCAAAGAAACTACTGTAAGTAGTCACAAAAATGCAGGAGTGGCTATTCTAATAACAATCAGAGAACTAACTAAATTATATTAGTACACAGCAGAAAATCTGTGCTAGCTTGTCCTGTAACAGTAAGATGGAAAACAACATCTAAAAGAATACATTTCACGGTTTTAGTAGTATGCACACTCCCTTTCATGGTACAACAGTAATACATTTCAGTCAATACAACAAATAGAAAAATAAATAGATTTTACTCTGCTAATAACCGGTCAAAGTGAGTATCCCAACGTGTTTAGCTGCGCCATTCCCTAGATTCCAGCCTTTTCGCTGGGATGATGGAATTTACATGTAGCCCCAAACTTGCATGTTCCAGTCTTCAGATAGTACTAAACGAAAAACATTGAGAAATTCCATCAGTTAAACATTGTATAGGATGACATAAACATGATAAAACTGTACCGCTCCTAGATTGCAAGATAGAATCTACACATTTCCCTTTTACGGGAAATGGTGCTCCAAGATTGTGATTATCATTCTAGCAAAAACTGAAGCTAATCACCTAGCGGTTCTTTTGTTGCCGTATAAATGTTAAGATGAAGTTAACTAATGGGAAGCATAATTATCTCTCTTATGATTTCTTTTCACTAATTCAAAGCGAAATAATTAGGACAGGTTTGTAGTCTACTTTTGTTTACCTTCATTCATGTATCCAACAACGCCATCAACAAAGCTCCATCCATGGAGGCACATTCAGAAAGGCCATCGGCTAAACTGAACCAAAGACTCTCAAGTTTAGTAGACTTATAGTGAGAAAACACATTATCTTCGTTATTCTCTATGCCGGCAGCCGAGGCGTCATCCCCTCTGATGAGGTTTGGAGGCAGCACGTGCTCCTCCTACTCAATGCCAAAGAGGGCAAAGAGGAGGAGCAGCAGCGATGCTAGCGATCAAGCCTTCCGTACAGATCAATCCATAGTACAAACAGACTATCGAGCGGAAAATAACAAAAACAGTTGGATGTTATCTCTGGGAGAAATTTCAGGTTTCCCTATGCTACTTACATATTACTTTCTTTATTTTATAAGCACCGTAATATTTAGCTAACAGAATAGAGGGGCATGATTCCTCTCACCAAACATCAATATAAAATGATTCCTCTCACCAAACATCAATATAAAAATGATCATAGAGGATGGAAGTATATTGTTGAAACAGATCATGATCCACATGCTGAAGTTGATTGAACCAGAAAATAAGGACCTTGCCATGGTATGATGAACCACAAACTGTGCACACGTTGATTAAACGATTGTCATCTGGGACAGATCTAGAATCCCAAAATAGAAGTCTAGTAATATCTAGCTTCATCTTCTAACAATATCTGATAAATATCGGTGTAAACGAACAATTCTTTGCCATTCATCACTTCTTGGAGATCTGATAACTCTTTCATAGTTAGAACTGAGCTCAATTTTTGAATCCATCAAGCCATAAACCCGCGAAGCATGACTTTTAGACGACATGAAAGTTTTCGCAACTAATGAGTGACCAGCTGTAAGGAAATTCTTCACGGTTAATAATGTGATGAAATGAAATCATGTATTTTAGTAAAATACAGAGTGTTAACTAATATAGCATATAAAAGTCTAGCCAACTCTTCTAGCAAAAAACTAATTTTCTCACGCAATTCTATCAATGGTAGCTTGCACATGCTAGTGCCACATGCGAGATAGAAAATATACTACACATTCAAGTCACATATGTGAGTGGGGTAATATCTTGTACAAGCAAGTCGTCTTTATATGCATATAAATTCCAGAGATATAAATATTACATGGATTAATCTTCCGCTATAACCTGATTGGAATTTTCATCAACACCTTGTAGGAAAAGATAAAACAAAATCTGAATATACAAAGATGGCAACACAAAGGGCTGCTAACAATGAAGCTTTAAACAAAGATGGCTAGCAGAAATAGGAACATACAACGAAAATCCAAAATATAACCATGCCAACATCAATTTCACACATGAATATGACTTAAGTAGCCTTCGAAGTAGATGGTACTCTTGTAATTCTGCAGCTATATCAACATCAAAGCAAGCGCTAGAAACATGTATTATAGACAAGGAAATACAAATTTTACCATTCATAAGTAAGATATTACTGAACTCTTTCTGTTGGGCTTCTCAAATCTGAATACTTGGTTCAGAAATTAACCAACATGGAGCGCAATTACCCTGAAAAATATCATGACAAGTACACAATATTTCAATCCACACTACCATGTCATACAAAGCTATGCACTGACAGCTAGAAAGAAGTATCTGAAAACATACTCATACTGTTGCATGATGGTCTTGCCATTACCGCGCCAGAGGATGATGGAGAGGGCCTTCCGGGAGGTGATCTTCTGGTTCATCTATTCCTCCATGCGACCCTCCCCAGCAAGCACCCCTTCCCCATGGAGCCTGGCGGCGAAACAGCTTGTTCAGCTCAAGGCCATCGCATATGAGATCGAGGCCATGGGGCTCCGGTAGCAACACCCTTCTCCGGCACGAGCTTGACTCCACCCGGCGCATCTCCAGTGCAGCTCGACCGCGCAGCTTTGCTCGAGCCTCCTCTTCCCCTAACCAGGTCGCCCCCATGGAGCCGTAGGAGTGGTGGGCGACAAGGACATCGGCTCCCATGCGACACGCACCTCTAGCTCCACGGGTGCATGTGTATCAGGGGATTAGGACGGCGCGGCGGCGAGGCGGCGCGGCCGCGTCTCCTTCCAGCATGGCGGCGCATCCTTCTTCCTCACATGGAAGAGGGGATTGAGGTTGGGGGCTGGTGGGGGAGAAGAGGAATCGAGAGGGGGCTGGGAGGAGAAGGGCGGGCGGCAGCCAGGGAGCCGGAACGGCGCCGCCGGACGAGGGGATTGGGGAGCACAAGCACGCGAGCGATTGGGGGTCCTCGCACGACCGGGCCAGGCGGGCTTTACACGACCCATGGATAAAACGTGGGTTCGTGCGAGGGCCTCGCGCCCTGGACGAAACGACCGGCCGAGATCGCGCCACGTCAGCTCGATCGGACGGCCGAAAATCCAAACGTCTGTGAGAGCTCCATGAGGGTGCAGCAATCATACCGTGGGATGCAACCAGCAATATCAAACCGACCATCAAAGTGCCCCCACCTAGCATCGATACATTCGCGTCTGATGTCCTCATAGAACTAATTATAGGTTGACCCACATAGATAGGTGCACCGGCCAAACGCTGAGAAGTCAGAGATTGCAACAACATTAATCTTTTTAGGTAATGTGACAATCGGCCAGCCCAATACGAGAGTAATTCCCGTAACATACACAAGAGTGTACTTTTTTTGTGAAACTCGTTACAGACGCAAGCACTCATACATACGTACATACACTCATCCCTATGAACATCCGCGCACGCACACCCTATCCCTATGAGTCCCTTCGAAAGACCGAGTTCAAAAAACTAATCCGACGGATCTTGAGACTGACGGAATCACCACGGTCGCCTCGCTGTTGACGGGAACGTTGCCTCCCACTGAAGAATACTCCGTCTTTTAATGAAACACCAAAGTGTCAAATCTGAGATTTAAACTCTGGTGGGCTGGAGGGGTGACACTACCTTGGTTGGTTAAATAAAGTGCACACATCGCATGTTTATCAAGCCTGATGCCAACTGCCAAGCAAAAAAAATCTGATGCTCAGTTGCTAAGTCGGCCCATGTTAATTATGCAAATTAGTACTTATGCTGCGATCTTATGAACCAGAGGTAAGTAACATTGCATCACACAGGAAAACAACATCCAAAATCAATGGAGCAGATTTTCTTTCCCGGACACATTTCCATTCATTCCAGGACTCGTCATTCAACTTGGCAACTGTTTAAGTTTTGATTTAGAAAATCGTACAATAAAAGCCACATGTTTCAAGCCTGAAGCCGACACTAAGTAAAATAAGCAAGTCAATCATGAATTTAAAGAGGCATGATAGTGACTGCCAAACATAATAGAATAATGTTAATAGTGAAATATCATTACTTATGATGCAACTTATGAGCCGAAGATATGATTTTTTTTTTCTTTCCGATCACGGCATCACGCCCATTCATAGCAATGCTCATAGATAATTCCAGGTGAAGGCTACAATAACACTATGCCAGTAGCCTCCATAGGCAAGAAGACAGCCACCAAACGGAAGCAACTAAAACCACCAAAATTGAAACCCCAAAGTAAAAACATTGCAATCTTATGACCAAGAGGTACTTATGGTGCAATCTTTTTTTTAGATGCTTAATTATGATGCAATCTTATATGCAGAGATAAGTAACATTGCACACAGGAGAAAACATCATCCAAACTCAATGCAGCATAATTTTTTTTTATTTCCGAATACATTTTCCATTCATTCAGACTGCCAACTGTTTTAAATTTTGATTCAGAAGTAGAATAAAAGCCACATGTTTCAAGCCTGATGCCGACTCTAAGCAGAATAAGCAAGTCAATCATGAATTTAAAAAGGCCTGATAATGACTGCCAACCAGAATAGGATAATGTTATGTATGATTGAAATAATAACGTATGATACAACTTATCAGACAGAGATACGAAAAAATGTATCAGAATATAAAAGCTCATCCAAACTCAAGGTGATACAATGAAAAATTTCGTTCCGATCACAAGTCCATCCATTGCAATACACATTGATAAATTCGAGGTGAAGGCTACAATACCAGTAGCCTCCATAGACAAGACAGCCGCCAAACGGAAGCACTTACAACCACCACGCATGCTTGCTTTTTATTAAGCGCCCACGAGGTTTCAACACACACTAAACTCAACTCGAAGCACGCACAGAGTCATGAGAGAACCCTCTAAAACGCAGCTACATTCACCTAAACTGAAACCCCGAAGGCGCGACACGACGACGACGACCAGCTCCGCTTAGTTGCTGCCCTTGCTGATGAGCTCCAGGGCAGTGGCGGTTGTTGGTAGTGCCGGGATGGCTCCCTTCTTGGTGGTGCAGATGGCTCCGCACGCATTGGAGAACTGCAGCGCCTCCCTCAGCTTCTCCTCATTCTGAGAAATCAAAATGATGCATCAATTAGTAACATTCATTTACATGAAATTAAATCAACTGGTGACTGATACTATGGGTAACAGAACGCTTACGTGGAAGATGGAGTCATCCTTGGCGACATTGAGGAGGAGCGAGCCGACGAAGGCGTCACCGGCGCCGGTTGTGTCGACGGTCTGGACGGAGTACCCTGGCACGGACCCCTTGAAGTCCTTGGTGAAGTACCTGCACCCCTTCTCGCCGTCGGTGACGATGAGCAGCTTGAGGCCCTCGAACCAAAGCGAGAGGACGTTCTTCTCGTCGTTCGCGTCACCCTGTGTCAGGAAGGCCACCTCGTCGTCGCTCACCTTGATGAAGTCAGCCTCCTTCCAGATGCTCAAGATCCCGTCGCGGGCAGCCTGCTCCGAGGGCCAGAGCGGCAGGCGCACGTTGGGGTCGTACGAGCAGAGGATGCCGCCGGCCTTGGCGGCGCGCATGGCGGCCACGTGCGCCGAGCGGCAGGGCTCGGTGATGAGCGAGATGGAGCCGTAGTGGAAGATGCGGGCGCGGCGGATCAGGTCGAGGTTCAGCTCCGCCTCGGTGAGGAGCATGTCGGCAGATGGGTTGCGGTAGAACATGAACTCCCGCTCGCCGTTGGACTTGAGGGTGACGAAGGCCAGGGCCGTGCGCGCGTGCTGGTCGAACAGGCAGCCCTCCGCGTTCACGCCGTTCTGCTTCAGGATGTCCACCAGCATGTGGCCGAACTCGTCGTCGCCGAACTGCAGAGGAAACCATCATCGATCGATCAGAATTTCAGACAAACAATTATCATCCATGCCACGACATTACGCAGTTATCAAATGAGAACGATGGATGCAAATTGTGGAAGTACAAAGGCTGTCAGATAGATTAGTGTTAGATTTGGGATGACCGCAAGTGCAGGCAATAAAAGCCGTCAGATCCGAGTCAGCTTGGCCAGATGGGACCCATAAAATTGTGGGAGAGTGTGATTTGCAGTAGAGTATTTTACACGTGAGCGGAAAGGCCAAAGGTACCGGCATCGAGCGGCTACATGACACCGACGGAGCGAAAGCATCAATTTTTATTCTACTCATCAAAACTACAATGCATAAACTACTGAGACTAGCTAAGATCATGATTGATCCGATACTAAATTTATTCGTAAGAATAAGAAATATTAATGGCGAGAACAAAACTGAGATAAGATTTGTATAAAGAAGAAAAAAAGGCGACGTGAGGTCACATGACGACGAAGCACTCCTTTGTCTGGCGCCACCCACTCCCACTCCCCACTCCAGGCCAGCGATCATTGCTGCTGCTGCTGCCACTTTTGCGTATGGTCATATGACCCGGCTATGCAACCACGAGATGTCCTACCTAGAAATGGGGTAGATCATATCCAAGACGAAAAAAAGTGGAGATTTTGGTAGGTGTACTAAACACTGACATGTGGGGACATGTGTATACGAGAGGATCTATCGTGTCAGTGGTCCTATTTTGGTGTTCGGATAAGCTGCAGTTCTAAAAATAATGGAGTGACGAAATCGATCAGTGATCTCCTACTAAACCATATGATCACCCATCATGGAAAGGTCAACGCCCGATCTCCGCCGTCCGCCGACGATCTGACGGACGCGAACGCCCCAGCCATCGCGCCACCAGCCACCCCCATGATCAGATCCGAAGCAGAGCACGTCAGATCCGAGCATACTACCATCAGCTAGTCAAACCCAAACGGATCTACCAACGCAAGCGGAGAACCATAGCTGAGAGGGATGGCGATGGATCAGCGCGGATATACGTACCTTGCCGACGAAGGCGGAGGAGCCGCCGAGCTTGGAGATGGCGCAAGCGACGTTGGCGGGCGCGCCGCCGGGGGCCTTGACGAAGCCGCCGGACTCGGCGAGCGAGACGCCGGCCACGTCCGGCACGAAGTCGATGAGCATCTCGCCGAAGGAGACCACCAGGCCTGGGGCGGCCGCCGCCGCGGGAGCGACTCCGTCACCGAGGGGCGCCATCGAGCAGAGGGAAGCCGGGCGCGCGGAACGAAACTGAACGCGAGCGGATCAAGAAAATGGAGCACGGGAGATGCTGCTGAGGTGCTGGTGGATCGTTAGGGGGAGAGGGTCGGCTTATAAAGGCTGCCGTGGCTTGACGGAGGGGGTAACTGGATTATCATCATCCTAGTCAGATTAACCTCCGTAAAATGCTCCGCTGGACTATTGCTCGGGTTTTGGTTTGGATAAACGTAGCAGTGCGGGGGCTCCGGTAGTGGATTATTCGACTGGCTGACTTGTGGGTCCAGGAACCGGCTGGACCGATCTTTCGACCTGTACGGGTTGGGTTATCAGGCTCCTGGTAATTATCCACTACGTACCACTCAACAGAAAAAGGTAAGTATCCACTACCGTGATTGTTGGAGTATCTCGTCTCTCTCCGAAATTACAGTGTTAATCCAAATTTGTTTTGACGCCACTGAGTCTCCATTTCTCCTCTGCTATTGCTGGGCCGCAGACGAGTTGGGTTACACCTAGTTAGAACATGCTCAGCTCAGCTCGTTTCGAGCGAGATTGAGACTTTGAGAGCACCTCCATCCGTTCAGCCGTTTCCTCGATGAGGTCTCCGGCAGCTTTTTTTTCTTCATCCGGACGGTATTATTCGGCTCAGCTGTGCTCCCGGCTTCTTGTTTTTTCCTGAATTTGGCTTTAATCTCTCCGGAGAGCCCAAACCATCCCGGCCCTCCAGGGCTCGGGGGCTCCGGACAAGAGAAAAGCGGGGACGGACCCGCTCTGTCGGCGAGAGAACACACGAACCAAACACTTTCTCGTCGCAAATCCCCCAACCCTCTCGTTGCTCTGTCGCCGCCGGCACCACCCCTCGCCAATTCGCCGGCCGGTTGCCTGAACTTCGCCATCCCTCCACCCAACAACCTATATTCCGCCGTTCGTCGTGCCCTCTACCTATATTCCACCGTCGGGAAACTCCCTCGTGTCGCGCCTCGTCGACACGCTCGACAGGTGTTCGTCCAATTGCCTGGCCGGACATGGACTCCGACGAGGAGGAGGAGCAGATGTTCGCCAAGCTTTTTGAAGAAGAAATGACAGCCGCCGCCCAAGACGAGGAGCACATGTTGATCCTAGCTTGCATGTCCGGCTTGTACGCCGAGAAGGTCATTGGTCACCGTGGTGGGTCGGCACCAGGTCGCCGGAAGTGCAAGCAGAGACATCGAATGGAGGGCTACTGTATGCTCTACGCCGACTACTTAGCCGACGACCCATTGCACGGTGAGGCTGTTTTTTGGCGTCATTCCAGGATGAGCTGGAAGCTCTTCCTAAGAATTGTGTATGCCCTTCGAGAGTACGACTCCTATTTCAGATTCAAGTTGGATTGCACCGGCATGGCAGGGTTTTCCACCCTCCAAAAGTGCACGGCGGCTATGCGGATGCTGGCATATGGAGCTCCTGGTGATTATGTCGATGACTATCTTCGGATGGCGGAGTCCATCGCCCTTGATTGTTTCTACCGGTTCTGCAGGGCGGTGATCTATTGTAGTCCGGTTCTCCGCTTTGACTTAGTCCAAAGATCATATGTGAGAGGTGATGAACTGTCGTGTGTGTTTACACAACATGGTTATCGATAATGAGCGAAAGTATCCGATTCCTCTGAGCGAACAAGCTACATCATATGACAGAGAGGGTCCTCTTGCACAGCCTAATCACCAGGTGCCGGTATCGTGGGCTGCGTTCATCGCTATGCGTCAGGAGATTCGAGACTCCACAATGCATCAACAACTGCAGGATGATCTGGTGGAGCACATATGGAGGCTTCGAAGGCTTCGAGGCCATTTGATTTGTTTGAAAACTTGTCAAATTATTTGCTTGTTTTGTTGAACTGTAACGTTTATTTGTAAAAATAAGCCAAATGTTGGCAAAACTTGTCAAATTCACCGAACTGTAACGTTTATTTCTGAAATTTGTCAAATTCACCGAACTGTAAAGACAAAAACGCCAATCACCGAGCGTCTACCTGGTGAAACGGCTGGAACTTCAACACTCCCTACGCCAAAATTTCATCCAATCCGGCGCTATTTAGCGCCGGATTTGGCCGTGAGAAGCGCCAATGGCTGGAGATCCTCTGAACTATATGGAGTTAAAGGTTGAGTTGCAATATTTAATTCATACTTAGCCTGTACCGATTTCAAGTTGGTCTCCAGCTAGGAAAACAAATGTCAAACTAGCTGAAGCAATGGAAGGAATTTGTTGAATATGGAAGGAAGAAATTTATCATTCAAGGTAAACTTTCAGATTAGCTTAATTAAATTTCATCTAAAGTAAAAGGAATAAATCTAATCGACGTCACATAAGGTAATATGTTATCATGATTCCTTTTAATATATATATAGCCTAAAGGTTGCACATAATCATATTCCTTTAGGCCATCGAGATTAATTGAGGGAGCTAATGTTGGCTCAAGATCGACATATTTTCTAATCTAGCTATAGAAGACACTCATACTCAGCTTATCTATTAAGCCGATCTCAAATCGATCTCAGGCCGCGGTCCACGAGTGTCGAACTTTTCTTGGCGGCCACGTGAAACTCACTTGGCTCCAGCTAAGTAAAAACAGAAGAGGACACCGATGAGCTAGACGGACGGCTGAAATTCTAAGAGGAACATGCACACGGCTTCATGCAGTTTGCGATGACGGAGGGTTGTGAACTGGTACACCGTCCATGCATGTGTACAGTGTACTCCAGCTGCATCAACGTTTGAACCAACTTGCTTGGCAGCTTCCAAGTCTCAGTTAAACCACGAGCTCGATCCAAGACGGAATTAAGATCCAAAACCGACGGCGCACGTTGATTTAATACCATCATCATGGTGCACACGTTCCTAATGAAAACAGCTCTCTTGCTCAAGGTGCGACAAAAAACAAACTGCTGTCATCTTCTGGTGTGCATGTGCGTCGAGATCTGTGATGGAAAAATTGATTTTTGCAGCTAGCAAAGTGTCTCTTTAATTTGGTGGTGTAGTAAGTTTTAAGTTAGCCCGGTAGTTAGGACCAACGATCGCTATAATCTCGACCTGCTTGTGGGGCACAATTATTAATCTGAAATCAGATCTTAAAGGATCGATAATTGTCTTTAAAAATGATCTCGCCTGATGAGTATATCAAATGTGAGGTTTATCAAATTAGCCATGAATTTTGAATCGGCGGTTTATCAAATGTGGGATACAAGTAAAAAACTGAGTCCATACTGGATTCGTTTTTTTAATTATCTCGGGAACGAATTTCTGCCTTGTCTTTGGTGGGGAATTTCCACCAAAACAGTAAAATTTGGGATTCTGGAATTAGGGCATCTCCAACCGAGCGATCCAAACGGACGCGTTCGACCGTTCGTTTTGGGCTGTTTGGGTCACCCTCTGGAAATGCGGATAGACGAGCACGTCCGTGTCTTTTTTTTTTTTTGTTCCCCAATGCGCACAGACTCAAATCGATGTTCTTCTCCTAGTACTATACTAGCTGGCCAGCTCGGTGGAGATGGGTCAGGAGCAAGACGAGATAGTCGACCAGGAGGCGGCGTTGGCATCCGCGACCAGGAGGCGCTCTCCTCCTCTTCATCCCTGTCCTTGAGTGAACAGCGGCACGACGCCCCGGGAGCTCCGCCCCGCCCACGCCAGCGGCCAGCTCCGCCCCGACCCGGCGACCTCCACCCCGCCCACGCCCGCGCCCGTGGCGGCCAGCTCCGCCCCGCCCGGGCGACCTCCGCCCGACCCACGCCCGCGCCCGTGGCGGCCAGCTCCACCCCGCCCCGGCGACCTCCGCCCGGCCCACGCCCGCGCCCGTGCGGCCAGCTCCGCCCGCCCCGCCCGGCGACCTCCGCCCCGCCCACGCCCGCGCCCGTGGCGGCGAGAGCTGCCCCCGCCCGCGCCCGTGGCGGCCAGCTCCGCCTCGCCCGGCGACCTCCGCCCCGCCCACGCTCGCCGCGGCGAGCGCCGCCCCCACCCATGGCCGACGCGGCCAGCCCCGCCCGTGCCCGCCCCGTCGCGGCGAGGTCCGCGCACACCCGTCGCGGCGGCGAGCGCCGCCCCGCCTGTGCCCGCCCGTGGCTGGCCGTGGCCGCCCCCGCCTGTGCCCGCCCGTGGCCGACGCGGCCGACCGGATGGAGGCGCGGCCCCATTCCTCGCCGCGTGCACGGCCCTGTCCATCGCCGTGGCCCCTGTCTGCGCTGCCCCGTTCGACGCCGCCGGCGTGGCTGCAAGCTCGCAGCGGGCGCTGCCCCGTTCGACGTCACCGGCGCGGCTCCAAGCTCGCCGGGGGCGCGGAGCTTGTTTCGCCTCCGGCGACTTCCGGCAGGTGTGAAAAAAAGGGAACCGGCGGCTTCGGGTGCCTCCATGAGTAGGTGACGGCAGCAGTCCACGAGGCGAGCCAAACTCCGGTGGCTGTACCAAGGATTTTCATGGGAGAAAGAGGGGCCGAGGAGAGAGAATGTTGCGGGGTCCATTTGGTTGCCTTTGTGTCTCTGTCAAATGGGCCAGAATGCGTGTCCGGCCGGACGGAATGGACGCGCGCTCGTGTCCGCCTTGACCCAAATCGCTCCCAGATTTGAGTCAGTTTTGGGTCAAATCGGACGCCGGGAGCATCCGCTTTTAGGATGGGTTGCCCCGCTGGGTGCAGTTTTGACCCATCCGGACCCATCCGGAGTCCGTTTTTAGGTTTGCGTCTCCCAGTTGGAGATGCCCTTAGGTTCTCTGATCCATCACGGATGGATGCAAAGTGGGTGTAGGGAATTATGGAAATGGGTTCAGGTCCTTTTCATCGAGCAATAGTGTGCGCCTGATGGGATCGACCATGCATCATCCACAAATGTGGTGTGCTGGACTTTGGACGGTCACATTCTCAGAAAAGAAAAAGAAATTTGAATGATGGTTATGTTGCTTATATAGGTTTCAGTACATGGCATGTCATCCTCCATTATCTTAGAATACTTGCATTGAAAGGTTTTGTGTTGATTTTTTTATTTTGTAAGGGAATTTGTGTTCTTCCTATTGTTGTTGTGCATCCTTTTTTAGGCCCTACTCCCATCTTTGTCCGTCATAATTGTTGTTGCATATGCTTCCTAGAGCATATCCAAGCCTTCTGAGCTCGAGGACAAGAACCTACCTAGTTCTCCAATGCCTTAGATGGTTGCAGATCTGACCCACGACAACTCGATGGCCAAAGAAGCTGAAAAACATCCTCTGCAACAGTTTCAATGTCCTTCTATCTGAAGCTCGATCTGATCCATGTCAACCCCCTTTTTGATGAACTGACACATCCTCTTGAGGACGAATGTGGCTAGAACAGGTGGCCATACCATGGTGTTCTTCTTCCAAACTAGGCAGAACTATACAAGCCACAGAGCCTCGACAAGATCCGGGTGACATGCTGCATGACGGATCCGACCTGCAGCTGAAGATTGATCCGGAAATGCATCGCCGAGAGCACTAATTTTGCTGACAGACAAGTTTTCCTTCCCCGACATGCAAATCAAAGTACCAGCATAGAAGAACGATGCTAAGCATGCAACTTGTTACCACTTCTAGCATTTTAACAACCTGCTAACAAAGCCACACCGTCTAACATTCGAACAAATTGTTGGATTATTAGGCAATTTTCGTGTGAGTTTAATTACCGAAAGCAAGATTACAGATGCACAAACATACTTAACCATACACATCAGACTAAGCACATGCATCAGATCTGAACATGGAACAAGTAGCAGTGCAAGGTAGGAGAGGAAAAGCACGTACATCGCGACCGGGAAGTATGTGAGGCAGCCAATGACAGTAGTACTCGAATTGTGGTCAATCTCGCCACAGGTGAGTAGGTATCGAATAAATCTTCGCTTTCCTTTTGGGTATAGCCTTTGGCTACAAGCCGAGCTTTGTACTTCTCAATAGTACCATCAGCTCGAAGCTTCTTCTTAAATACCCATTTACATCCTACGGGTTTGCACCCATAAGGAAGCTCAGTTAACTCCCACGTTCCATTAGCCAAGATGGAATCCATCTCGCTTTGAACCGCTTCCTTCCAGTAGTCTGCATCAGGAGATGCGAGAGCTTCTGAAATGGTAGTGGGAGTATCATCCACAAGACACATAATGAAATCATTACCAAAAGACTTTGTAGTCCTTTGTGTCTTACTCCTTGTGGGAGTTTCATTGTCATCTTCATCAGAATCTGAACTCTCATCATCAGATTCCTCATCAGACTCCATAGGAGTTTCATATATTGGATCAGATTCCCAACTAGACATGCTATGCATGTCTCTCATAGGAAATATATCCTCAAAGAATGTAGCATCTCTTGACTCAAAGATGGTACCAACATTCATGTCGTCCACTCCAGATTTCACCACAAGAAATCTATAAGCAATGCTATGGGCAGCATAGCCAAGAAAGACACAGTCCACGGTTTTTGGTCCAAGTTTTCGCTTTTTGGTGATTGGCAAATTCACTTTCGCCAAACAACCCCAAGTTCGTAGGTAGGTGAGTGTTGGTCTTTTCTTTTCCCATTCCTCATAAGGGGTAATCTCTTTATTCTTGGTTGGAACACGGTTTAGGACATGACACGAAGTCAATATAGCCTCCCCCACCATTCCTTGGATAAACCCGAAACATCTAACATGGCGTTAACCAAATCTGTAGAGTACGGTTTTTCCTTTCCGCAATCCCATTGGATTGTGGGGAGTTGGGAGGCGTCCTCTCATGAATTATACCATGTTCCGCACTGAGAATAAATTGAACTCATTAGAAAAATACTCTCCACCACGATCGGACCGAACC
>NC_061513.1:300257884-300294776 GCF_022539505.1 Lolium rigidum
CCTCTACTTCTAACTAAACCCAAGCCTACAATCCATAGGCATTGACAAGTTAATCCCTTGTCAGGGAGAGATGAAGTTCTTCCTTGGTTTTGAGATCAAGCAATTGAGGGAAGGAACCTTCATCAATCAAGCAAAATATCTCCAAGACATGCTCAAGAGGTTCAAGATGACCGAGATGAAGGGTGTGGCCACTCCGATGGTTACCAAATGTCATCTTGCACTAGATCCCAATGGTAAAGAGGTGGATCAAAAGGTATATCGCTCCATGATTGGATCCTTGCTTTACCTTTGTGCATCTAGACCGGACATAGTGTTGAGTGTTGGTGTGTGTGCAAGGTATCAAGCTTCTCCTAAGGAGAGCCACATGATGGCTCTCAAAAGAATCTTTCGATATTTGGTTGATACCCCAAGATATGGTATTTGGTACCCCAAAGGCTCAAGTTTTATTCTCAATGGATATACCGATGCGGATTGGGCGGGTGACAAAGATGATAGGAAATCAACTTTCGGGGCTTGCCAATTCCTTGGTAGGTCCTTGGTGTGTTGGTCCTCTAAGAAGCAAAATTGTATATCTCTCTCCACCGCCGAAGCCGAATATGTTGCCGCCGCAAGTGGATGCACTCAATTGTTATGGATGAGGCAAAATTTAAAGGAATACGGTGTCATTTGTGACAAAGTGCCTCTATTATGTGACAATGAAAGTGCCATCAAGATTGCCTATAATCCGGTGCAACATTCAAGAACGAAGCATATTGAGATCCGGAATCATTTCATTAGGGATCATGTTGCCCGTGGTGATATTGAGCTTATCTATGTTCCTACCAAAGATCAACTTGTCGATATATTCACGAAGCCTCTTGATGAAGCAAGGTTCTCTTATTTGAGGAATGAGCTAAATATCATAGATTCAAGGAGTATAGCTTGACCATCTTGCAAACACACCTTTGTCTCAAAACTTTATTTGGTTTAGATGTGGGCATGGAAATAGGGGGAGTGCGGTTTAAATTATTGAGCTATCCCTCCCCCCATAATGCCGACATTAAGATATCATTCTCTTTATATCATATGTTGATATGTGAGCTTCAATGATGAGTAGTGGCTTGGACCCAAGATATATCTTCGCGGTGCCATGCCACAACACTCATATATGGTGGCCTCGGCCACCACACTCTTCTTTGTGAAGAGTTGGAGTTATTTGGATCTTATCGTTTTTATTTGACAACTCCATGTTCTTATGGGAAATCACTCTAGTTTGGCCTTATTTGCTCATATCTTGCAAACTTGAGTGATCATGTACCATTAACAGTTTGTACCCTCTAAACCTAAGCCTACACTCTCCTATAAGCCACTTCCATCTTGCTCATTTTTCATGTTTTGGTAAAAACTTGGAGTTTGAGGATTTTCGGTCGGATGATCTAGGTCGCCCAATCTTATTGGTAAATATGCTTCTCATATGTGACGTGATACATTATTGCATCACATATGGGTCTATGCAAATAACCAACTAAAGATAGGCAGGATTTCCGGTGTTCTGGAATTTCCAGAAAACCGGATAATCCGGCCCTTTGGCGCCCCGGAAAATCCGGCCCGGCCGGATTATCCGCCCCAACCTTGGGCCGGATTATCCGGCCTGGGCAGACCCTGAAAGGGTTGAGGACGAGGCCGCGGGGGGCAAACGGTTCACACCAGCCCCCACGTGCCTCTCCCTCCTCTCTCTCTCCTCTCAAGGTCGCCGGAGATCCTCCTCCACGCCGGAGCCACCCCGTCCACTCCCTCCCGGAGTTTTTGGGTGGATCGGGTGCCCCTCCTCCCTAGCTACCTTCTCCTCCAAGCGGCTTTCGCAATGGATGCGGGTATGACTCACAATCCCTAACCCTAGGTGTTGTGATTTGTATGTGCTATTTTCTTGGTGGATTTGGTGTCTAGTTGTTCCAAATCGTATGTAGTATACTCCTCTTGCATGCTATGAGGCTGATCTGGTCATAGACAAGTTTTTGATTGGAAGAACTGCAAGATTCGCAGGGCCGGATTATCCGGCCCCCGCGAAGGCCGGATTATCCGGCCTGGCCGGATTATCCGCCCCCCCGGGGACACCGGATTATCCGGCCTGGAGCTTCATCGCCGCTGCAGTTCTGTTTTAATCTATCATGTCTAGACTTGTACCGACTTATAGTATGTTTCTAGAGTACATTACTGTATCATACATGACTTATGAGCATTATCTTCTCTTTGCTATCCGTCTTTGCTATTCACGAGTCGTGTTTCTCGGGGTGCTCGGAGACGCCCAAGGGCTGACCGGTCAAGTGATGAGTTCGCGTCCAACGCTCCTCGCAAGTCAACCTCATCTAGGCACAAGAACAAGGCTTCAAGGGAAAACTACAAGACCATGGACCCTGTCTCTTATTCCGCTATCCGCATGAAGAACTGGTATGAAGACCTCCCAAGGGATGAAGAGACAGAGAGGCGAGAAAGTACTGGTGCATGGAGCGAGGAGTTCATCTATAAGGATATCTATGAGCCCATGAAGAAAGCTGAGACCCATGCAAGCTATCAATGTGGATCTTCCGGCAGTCAACAATCACTTTGAGGATGCCATCCGGGTGGCTGGTAGGATGGGCTTGCGGGATTTGATGAAGATTCAATGTGACTATAGTCCAGAGTTGGTGAAGCAGTTCTTTGCTACTTTGGCCATCAAGAAAGATGAGGACCGCACTATGGAATGAATGTCTGGCTCCACTCACTGTAGTGCCACCTTGCGCCGTTTTGCTGGTATTCTTGGAGTTCTCGCGAAGGAGGCCGTCGTCTCCATGGACCTCAGAGGGCAGATAAGAGTGTGCTGTTTAATCTCTATACATCCGCTGGAAAAGTTGGTGAGACCAAGGGGCTGCTTTCCATCTATGGTCAGTTACTCAGGTTCTTTCGGGCCACCATCTCCGCAAGTGGTGGTAACAATGATGCTATCCGAGGAACACTTGTGGATCTCATGTACCTCAGCTATAAGTGTGCTCGTGATGAGAATGAGGATCGTAACTACACTATTGATATCATGGACTTCATCTTCAATGAGATTCATGATGCCATGGTCTCCCGGACCACTATACCTTATGCACCATATATCCAGCTCCTCATCAACAACACTGCGGGCGTGAGTGGTGAAGACTTGAGCGGGTACCCTTTGATGAAGCACTCTGTCAAGAAGGCCTACAAGCTTAAGCCGGTCTCCTCTGCTGTACCTCCACCTGACTCCTTCATGGGTGATGCTCGTTCTAGTGGTTTTGCTCCTGCTCGCCATCCTGACCTCCCGGCTATGAAGAAACAAGTGAACAGGCTCAGTTGGTTTCAGCGTTACATCCTTTGCATGAACATTGAGATCCATAAGGAGAACTATGCGGCCAGCCGAGAGCGTTCTGAGATTAAGCATACTCGGGCGGTTATTCTGCACAAGCTCAGTGGTGAGCAAGGACCCCCTCCTCAGCCTCCAGTTCACCCAGGTTACAGTGGGTGGCATTCTGCACAGGTTCCGTGGAGTGATCTCGATGATTGCATTCAAAGGTCCAACCTCACTGACAAGGGATTAAAAACGTATTTAGTGCCCATACCTCTCCTTAGATCTGAGGGATCGACAAAAGGATTTCCCAATTGATCGAAAGCCTCCGATGTTTCCTCTTGATCTTCGATAGCATAAATCTGATGATATTTTGTACTCAGATCTATGTTGGGTTTGGTGACATCATTGTTGAGATTGATGAAGACCTTGCCCACTGTGAGAGATTTGTCGATGAAGTCGTAGCTGTCGACATCGCTTGAGCCATCGCTTATATATGAGTCCGCGGATGACCCAGACGATGCGTTGCTTGAAGATCTTGGCGAGTTTCTCTCTTGCTCGGTGCTGACGTAGCGTGTTGCCGAAGTTTCTTCTTCCGACTCGGTTGATGATGCATAGCTTGAAAATTCAGAATCGACCGCCGACGATCCCGACGAAATCGGAATTTCGACACGATACGATCCTTCTTTCTTGACGCGAAAGTGGAACCTTCCGAACGTCATCTCCAAGGGCTCCGCCAGATACGCATATGCATCCAAACGGGAGGGTGGGTGAGGAACAAAATCAACGGGATCGGTAGCGATCTGTTTACCTCGATCCATAGTGTTGCTCCCGGTTGACGATGTCGAAGATCTTGAACGTGCCATCGAGATCGGATCCTTACGCCTCTAATTCCCACGAGACGGCGCCAATTGACAAGGGATTAACTTGTCAATGCCTATGGATTATAGGCTAGGGTTTAGTTAGAAGTAGAGGGCAAGTAGATCTCGAAGGTTTCAGCTGAAAAGTACTCGACGAATATGAAAACTAGGGTTTGTAGACAATGATTCGATGATCTTCTCGTCCCTCGACCCCTCCTTTATATAGGTGGAGCCGAGGGATTCGTGCTATACAAGGATTACATAGTCCGGGACGGTTTCTAACTCATCCCGCCAAATTACAAATAACACTTCCTATTACAATTCTATCTTTTCCTTAAATACATCTTGGGCTCTCGAGTCTTCTTATTCTTCGGGTAGTGGGCCTTCAATAAACCCCGGGTACTATATGAGGCAGGCCCATTTGGGATGCCTATGTCACTCACTCGCCGCTCTCCGGATGCCCCTGACACCGATGAAGATGAAGAAGAAGCGGCGTACGAGTCCGATGATGAAGATGCCTCCGAGTGATTCCCATGGGGCGAGTAGCATCGCGCTTGGCCCTCTTTTTGGCGTCTCGATGCCAAAGGGGGAGAAGTGTTCTATTAGGAACTCTCTCGGGGATTTGCATGGTTTGGGCACAAGCATATGCGTTTATCATTCCTTTATTGCTTGTGTTCCCTCTTATTTGAACTATTTGCTTTGGTTGTGTTCCGTTTAAAACTATGTGCTATGTGGTGTGAGACATTGTTATGTGGTGTGAGACATTGTTATGGTTTTCGGATTTCTATATGTTGAGATCAAGGCTATTATATTATGTGTGATGCTATATCTCCGTATCTTATATCTACACAAGGGTATGATTTCTAGCATCCTATCTCAACTTCATATATGTATATGTCTCTTGTTAGAGCTCATGATGGATACCTCTTGTGTTGAGGCACCTCGCTCCTATGTGTTGTGTATTTGTATTCAAATGTAAATTACTTATATGCACACATGTAGGGGGAGTGCCTCTATGTTTTGCCATCATGCTTGTCTCTATAGTGATTCTCTTGCAAATCCGTATATTGTCATCAAACACCAAAAAGGGGAGATTGAAAGAACATCTCTCATATTATGTTTTGAGTGTTTGATGTCAATGTATGTGATACACTAATGTTTGTTTAAGTGGTACAGGGATTATATAGATACATTTGTATGTGTGTTGGATGTGGTCGATCGTTGTCAAAAAGAATCTGCAAAAAGTTCATCAGGCCGGATAATCCGGGCCGGATATTTCCAAAATATCCGGCCCCCAGATTTTCGGCTAAGGACTTGAGGAAAAGCAGCTCTGGATTGGGGCCGGACAATTGCCCGGATATTGTCCCGGTTTTGTCCCAGGGCCGGATTATCCGGGCCGGACATTTCAGGAATATCCGGCCCCCTCGAAAATGGCTAAGGACCTGAAGAAAAGCAAGTCTGGATAGTGGCTGGATATTTGGCCGGACTTTGTCCCGGTTTTGTTCCTGCGGCCGGATTATCCGGGGGGGGGGGGGGATTATCCGGCCCTAACTCAGGCCGGATTATCCGCCCCCCCCGGAAGGCCCAACGGCTGGATTTTGGGGAGGGGTATTTATACCCCTCTTCTTCTTCCTTCCCCCTTGGCTCAATCATTGCACAAGAAATCTGCCAAGCTTCACCTCCATTAGAGCCACCTCAAGAAACACAAGATTTGCAAGATCTCCTTCCTCCCCCAACCAAAGCTCTTGATCTTTGGAGATTCGAAGGAGAAGACACCGATCTACATCCTCACCGAAGCGTTTTTCATTTCCCCCTCATTTGTTTGAGGGATCTCATGCTAGTGTTCCTATTTGGTTCCCTAGTTGATTTGTGTTGATGTGTTGTTGTTGATTGTTGTATTGTTACAGTTTTGGGAGCCTCCAATTCAGTTGTGGATGTGTGCCCCAAGAACCTTGTAAAGGCCCGGTTTCCGCCTCGAGGAAATCCCTTAGTGGAAGTGGGCTAGGCCTTCGTGGCGTTGCTCACGGGAGATCTGAGTGAAGCCTTCGTGGCTGTTGGTTTGGCTTTCGTAGCAACCACACTCCTCCAAACGTAGACGTACCTTCTTGCAAAGGAAGAGAACTACGGGAATCATCTCCGTGTCATCGCGTGCTCCACTCTCGGTTACCTCTATCCTATTCTATCTCTTATATTGTGTAGCTATATCGTGCTTAGTTGCTTATCTTGTCATATAGGTAAATTCACTTAGTTGCATATCTAGAGAATTTACCTTTGTGTCAAGCCTAAATTGAAAAAGAACTAAAAATTTGGTAGCACCTATTCACCCCCCCTCTAGGTGCGGCATACGATCCTTTCACTCCGACCTTCAGCGTACGCGCTCTGGACGCCAAGTGCGTCCCGTGGACAGGCTCAACCTCTCCGTCGTGGACTCCGTCACCGACATCATCCCCACTACCTTCCGCCAGGCGATGCAGGATCCTCAGTGGTGTGCTGCCATGTCCGCTGAGTACCAGGCTCCCGTCGACAACAACACTTGGTCACTCGTTCCTCACCCTCCGCGTGCCAACATTGTCACCGGCAAGTGGATCTTTCGTCAGAAGTTCCACTCGGATGGCACCCTCGCGCGCAACAAGGCGCGATGGGTTGTTCGTGGGTACTCCCAGCTCCCCGACATCGACCACGCGGAGACTTTCAGCCCTGTTGTCAAGCTTTCTACGATCCGTCTCGTTCTGCACATTGTTGTCTCCAGCTTTTGGCCCATACGACAGCTTGATGTGAAGAACGCGTTCCTGCATGGCTCCCTGGAAGAGGTGGTCTATTGTCAGCAGCCCCTGGGTTTGTTGATGCCTCTCGCCCTGACCACGTCTGTCGCCTCCACAAGTCCCCGTATGGCCTGAAGCAGGCCCCTCACGCCTGTCGCCTGGTACCACCGGTTCGCCTCCTACATCGCCACTCTGGGATTTGTTGCCTCCGCCACAGACACGTCTCTGTTTGTCCTCCACTCTGAGGCCGACAAGGCGTACTTGCTGCTCTATGTGGATGACATCATCGTCACCGCCTCGTCGATGAGCTTTCTTGAGGGGATCCTTGCGCGTCTTCATAGCGAGTTCGCCATGACTGATCTCGGGGACCTCCACTACTTCCTGGGTATGAAGGTCAGCCGGTCCCCTGCTGGTCTCTTTCTGTCACAACGATAATATGCTCTGGATATTCTACATCGGGTTGGCATGTCTGACTGTCACCCCTCGCCTACACCGGTCGACACGTCCTCGAAGCTCTCCGCTTCCGACGGCGAGCTCCTCCCCTCCGCCACCGACTATAGGAGCATCGTGGGCGGCCTTCAGTACCTCACACTGACGCGCCCCGACATCTCCTACATTGTTCAGCAGGCATGCCTTCACATGCATGCTCCACACACGTCTCACTTGGCTCTCGTGAAACGTGTTCTGCGGTATGTTCGGGGTACACTGGAGTTCGGCCTCTAGCTCCATGCCTCCTCGTCGACCGCCCTTGTGGCCTACTCCGACACCGACTGGGCCGGCTGTCCGGACTCGCGCCGCTCCACCTCCGGTTACTGCGTCTACTTCGGTGATAGTCTCATCTCTTGGTCCTCCAAGCGACAGACCACCGTGTCCCGTTCCTCTGTAGAGGCTGAGTACTGCGCCGTCGCCCACGCCGTCGCCGAGTGCTGTTGGATCCGTTAGTTGCTCCAGGAACTTCATCGCCCCATGAGCTCTGCCACGGTTGTCTACTGTGACAACGTCTCCGCCATCTACATGTCCTCGAATCCGGTGCAAAATAAACGTACCAAGCACATCGAGATAGACATCCACTTCGTCCACGAGAAGGTGTCCTTGGGAGAGGTCCGTGTTCTACATGTTCCGTCCTCCCACCAGTTTGCGGATGTCATGACGAAGGGATTGCCGAGTCAGCTCTTCCTCGACTTTCGGTCCAGTCTCAACGTCCGAGAACCTCCCGCTGGGACTGCGGGGGGGGGGGTTAGATTGCACATATTGTATTTACAGTAGAACTATAGTGTAATTGTACCCAAACCCTAGGCCTCTGGCCTATTATATAAACACTGGAACCCCACGTCATTATACGTGCGAGGCTTCCCCAAAACCCTTCTAAGCTGAGTAATAACTGTATTCCACAACAAGGAATGCCTGCTTCACTCATTGACAAGATGCTCTATTTCCATGTTGACCTAACATGGATTAATTCTCAGTTTCGAAGGGTCTCACCCTGATCCAAAGGATCGGCAGTAGTCGTGTGTACTTAAGGACTCTTAAGTAAAGAAACGCATTTCTCTCTCAATTATGACACCAGCTATGAGTGGGTTGTGTTAGACATGTAAACGACACGTACACAGTATGGTATAGTATACAAACCGTGTACGGTATCCTTCTTGTACTCGTCCTCGACAGGAGCTCTTTCGGTCAGTATAAACACTACTTACCGAACCCCTGATTGGGTTCATACCATGTACGTGTCGTTTACATGTCTAACAGGTTGGTTATACACCACGCCTTCCTTCTTCGAACATTTTGTTACGTATTGCCCCCTAATAATAGATCAGATCTACCGGACCGGAAACTCAATTCCGCATTGAAGTCGTCGGATTTATCCACCTCAGGGATTCGTGAAATTTTCCTTTTTGAATAGTGTTGGAGGAAATCTACCAAAGCTAGGCAGATAGATATATTCTTTTCTCGCTGCTAAGGAGAAGCAAAAAAACTACTGGTAGATCAAATGATTGTTTTTTCACGGGCGCCCTTTATTTGCGGGTACTCCCTCTCGCTACCAACCAACAGACATTACCAATCTTAATGGGTCTTTCCATTATCAACAACAAGAAAAAAGAACAATATAAAAACAACAGCTAACTATGCCTCTTGGCCCGCACAACGTTCTAGGCGCAGGGGAGATGAAAACAAGAACTCGCGCCTAGACGACAAGACCCTTCCTGGGTTGGAGTAAGTAATCCCTGAAGTGAGCGTGGTAGATTAGGCCCGGTAGCCCAGCAAGATGTAAATATTGGAAAAAAAAACCAATTTAGTAGTATTTGGGCCAGCCCATCAATTGGCTAATAGAGTTTCCAGGATGCCACGCACAACAGCGATTGAGGCCACCGCCGCCACGTCGAGCAGGGACGGGGACGCCGCCGCCGCCGTTGCCGCTGCTGCCGCCACATCCAACGGCGACTCCGCCGCCTCCACGTCGCAGAAGTCTTCTGCCGCGCCGCCACATCGAGCGGGTAAGTATATGCAAGCCAGCAGCAGTTTCGTCCCCTCCATTGTCATCATGACCTACGATGGCGACCCCTGCGGTCCTGTCATCTCAGTTAGCCAGTCCGCTGTCCACTGCGATCAATTCTTCCTCTGATATTTCGGAACGAGATCCTCTGACGTAGATGTAGAAACTGCAGAGAGATGTAGTTGATTCTTGATCGTTCGTTCTCGATATGATGGCATCTGGTCCAACACCATTAAACATTAGCACCAGCCCACACAGCCCAGCCCAGTTAACGAGCCCAGGGGAGATGAACAAACGGATGACGGAAAACGATCCTATGTGGTGCAGGAACTGTTTGAACATAATCACTGCTGTTAACTGAATATGAAACTGCAAGAACTGTGAACTCAATGCTAATTGTTCCTCCTAATTCTAATCGAAGAAGTAAGTGCATCTCCAACAGCGCGACGCATGTCTGATGCTAGAACAGACACGAAACATCTGTTTGCGTCGGGCCAAATGGTCGAAATCGACAGCGCGTCCGTTTACGTTTAGGGATGTCCCTAGCGGGCCGATGCATAATTTTTTTCCCATTAAAAACCCATAATTTACATAATTCTAAAAATACGTCAAAAAACTTAAAACCTAGCTATGGACTACTGCTCATCGTTGCAGACGAGATCGATGAACTCTGACATCCGCCATGGGAGCTGGTACGCTGGTGGTGGAGGAGGAATGGCGGCATGCGGTGACTGCTGCCAGACCGTCGTGGGAGCAGGAGGCTGTGGTGAAGGTTGTCACGGATCCCAGAACGTCGAAGGAGCAGCAGAAGGCGCGCCCCCTTGGGTACGTGTCGGCGTGGTCGGCGGAGTCGTTGGCCTCCCCCGCGCCTGCTAGCGACGACTCACGAAGCTAGATGGCGAGGCCGTCCAACATAGCGAGTTGGTCGAGCTCGCTATTGGCCATTGCCATCGCAATGGACTCCTACTCGCTAATGTCCGACGGCTGGGTCTATGGATCCCACGCCGGGCTGCCGTTGTCGTGGTCGTTGTCTCCGCCTTGGACATGGCCGTCCGACGAGGCCTCGTACTTGGCCTCGGCGGCATCTTCGTCCTCGTCACCGTCCATGTCGCCGTCATCGTACTCGCCCTCGTCGTCGTCGTTCGCGGCGAGCTCGCGATCGAAGTAGTCGACGTCGCCGAGGTATGCCGCTCGTCACGGTGCTCTCGGCCCTCGCGTGGAACAGGAGGGACCAGCACCCGCCTGGAGTTGAGGTACCGGCCAGTTTTCCTCCCAGAGGTGGCGCGCGAAGTCGATGCGAACGTACCGCCCAACCCGCGGCTTCTTGCCGGACCGCAAGCCGCTAGTTTCGTGGTCGTTCCTAGTCTTGCGAAACGGCCAAGCCTTCCCCATGGCGTCGGTCGAGTCGATACTGCGGGCTCTAGCAATGGCGTGGTCGAGAAAAATGGCCGCCGCCAGCGAACCTTTAAAAGGCTCGGACATAAGCCGCTGCGACGCCGCACATCAGCGCACGCGGCGGAAGGCGAGGCGCGCCATTAACGTGGTGCAGAAAAGCTGCAACGCGCCGCTCGGAAGTTATGCCGCGCTGAAGACGAAACATATTAGCCGCTGCCAGGCGGGCCCATGCGACGCAACGGATGTTCTGTGTCCGTTTTAGCATTCGATTTGCGTCGTGCCGTTGGAGATTTCCTTATTTCTTCAATTAGAATTAGGAGGAACAATTAGCATATTGAGTTCAGTTCTTGCAGTTTCATATTCAGTTAACAACAGTGATTAAGTTCAAACAGCTCCTGCACGACATAGGGTCGTTTTCCGTCATTCGTTTGTTCATCTCCCATTAACTGGGCTGGGCTGTGGGCTGGTGCTATTGTTTAGTGGTGTTGGACCTGATGCCATCAGATCGGGAACGGACGATCAAGAATTAGCTACGTCCCTCTGCAGTTTCTCCACCTACGTCAGAGGATCTCGTTCCGATATTTCTGATCCCTATTTACTACGTGTACCACATCTATCTATCTATCTATTATATATTAAAATTAAAAGTACATTAAGGGTTAACCAGAAAAAAGAGAATTTGCTAGAAATTCCCACAAAAATTAGAAACATCCGGCCATTAGTTAAGATAATTAGGCTAACGACAACCGATGGATCTCAGAAAGAACCTAATACCATTGAAGTTAAAAAAATTACCCACCAATACCCTGCATAAGTTTTTTGTAATACTCTTTCCACGAAACTAAAACCTACAGCTTACCCTATCGTATCGTCATGCACCTGCCGCCGCCGCCGTATTTGGCTACGTGATGCTGTCCGGCCAGCCTCCATGAAAATCATGCAGTGCCAGTATAGCTGGATTCATCAATGGAACAAATCACCAGCGGCATGGAGCACATCTTCATGCTGTCGTATTTGCCCCGGTGTCGTCGGCCGGCCGGCCTCGGCCAAGTCCATGCGTATCAGCTGCTCATGCTTCAATCAAGCACGCCTTATCAACCGTACAGACAACCATTGGACAGACATCCTGGCAAGATGGATCGAAGCCATCAAACACTTGCTTTACAGAGACAATCGAGAGCTATAGCTAGGTACGTACTATGTGTGATATGTATTTGCTTCAATAGCTTCGCCCCAGCTGCTGATCTTATTCCCATTGTCCTCCCGACTCCCATGTGGTTTCCCATCAATGGAAATTTTGCTGGCCGGTAAGGAAGGCCACCATTGGCTGCTCTCACTAGGGCATGTGGATCAGTTGTCAACGAAGCAGTCCACATCTGTGAAGTTTCCAACCCACCATTAGTCCCTTCATATCTCTATGCTCCCAGTCCCCATACCTTGGATCTCAAAGGTAATCACGTTCCTCCCTCTTCTAGATTCTACAGAACCAAAATCTTATAATAACCCCATCATCCACTACCGAGGATGGATATGAAAGTAGATAAGCATGCAATGTATTTATTTTTTTGGGTCTAATTTGTAGGTAAAATATTCTTCGTAGCCATACTGTCTCCTGCGTCTCCGATGGCACCGAAGCTCCAAGATAAGACTTCTTTTGTACCCAGCTATATAACATGGCGTTATATCGAGCGTATATAATGATTATTAGGATATGCCCACTATGTCATGCCAGAAAAATAAAGTTATGTATCAAATATTGAACAGACATCTGTAGACACATGAGGTTGGCATAAAGCTATAATTATCAATGTGGAAGTGGGAAAAAAAATGCTTTCAAGCAGTGGCAGTGCATACATGTATCTTGATAGAACCAAGCTGGGTATGACAGAGTTATCTTCTAATCTAAGGATTATAAATAAATGTAATTGAAATATAGAAAAGATTTTGCTAGAGGAACAACTAATGCATACCTCTACATATGAAAACCAATGACTCTGTAAGTCGAAGCCATACCGTTAATTGTTTGACTAAAGTATTGCATCCAAGCTCATCCCTCCCCAATCTCTGTCTGAATACAGTTACTGTATTACAGAGGATTAGACCATATATTGTAAACTGGAGTGCATAATTATTTCAGATGTTGTATTCTATGTGTGGATATAATTTTAGTAAAAATACAACATGTATTTATCTGCCCTGCATACATGCAAAAAAGCACAGGACACACAACCGAAATATTATCATCAGGCTGGCTCAAGTGTTATCCAGTAGGATAGAGTAGTGCGATGCATGAGCAGCAGGGCAGTAATCCATAGGAGTGCATGGTTGCTTTATATCCAACATGTACATTTACTGGATATTGACTGGGAGTAGCTTGGACTATTGTTTGAAAATTTATTTCGATTCTTTAAATTCTGATTCGTTCTCACTTTAAATTCTAATTCGTTTTCACTTTTTGTACACCAAGTCTGCAGTTTGTTAGCACTCAGTAGCACATACTACGAATATAATTTGTTTAGGTATGCTAAAGATAATAGCCTACCAAATACAGATGTGTGAGTGCTTGCATCTTAAGGTTCTACCTACGAATTTTAATGCTTGGCATCTCTTATTTTTTCAGCGTCAGGTAGATACCATTATCAGTAAGATAACAGAACAGAGTGCGCCATAACACCATACGTGTGTAAAACCTAAAGGAACCAGGTAAAACAGCTGAATCAAAGGACTCACCAGCCTTATTTAGCCCAGAAATAGAAAGCATAACAGAAAAAGAAACAAAATCTACTTGCGCTGAGCATTTGTTTTTTTTGTCCTGGACCATATGAACTACAACGGAGCGAAGCAAATTTTTGCAAACTCCTACATAGAGAACATAGGACCTTGCAGATTTCAGACATGGAAACCTGAAGATAATGCAGATTCTGATCATCGGAATGCTTTGGACGGCCAAAAGCACCTGCTGGCAAGCTACTCCTCCATATGATCAGCCAAGCAATCTCCATCCCGTGTATCCCTTATTAAGAGGCACTGTAAAGGAAATAACTTTATGAGATGGGTGATTACTTGTTTCTGAAGGTGTTATAATTCTCAGTTGGTAACGAAAAACTAATTATTCATATCTTTTACTTGAGGTGGAGATAAAAAGCAGGTAGACATATGCATGGTATATTGGTATGGGTATTTCAATGCATGGAAAAGCTATTTTTATTTCGAAGCTCTGGACATGTAAAACTACAGGTGCGGGGAGGATAGGATATATGACTAGAATGGTGGTTTTGTATGGTAACTAAAAACATATTTAAGAAGCTTTGTTTCATGACACTTTTTCCAGTTTTGTTGGTACAAAAGACTTTGAGAGTAGTGAAGAAAAAAACATTATGAAGTCTAGGAGATGAAGGCATATGGACAGGAACACAGAGAACTATATTTGGTATGTCAATTAAGCTCCTTAAAGAAAATTGTGCATTATGACTTGGAAATCCTTGATGGTCTTTTAAGGTCATGCAATTTGTTTGCAAATGGTCAAGTGATCATAATAAGTATCGAATTGAGTTGCAGAGGTTGCAAATGTTGATACCACAGTTTGGCTCTAGCTTGCTGCATCATACCTTGCTATTCATCTCATGCAATGTCGTTCTCAAGTTGTGCAATGAAAGATGACATGGTTTTGAACTCTTCCAGTACCGCATCATTGGTTTCAGTCTCGCGCTAATGGAGCTGCTATATTCCTATGAATGAGTCCATTAAAAAATTACACCGCCAATGACAATAAACTGACTTCTTCTCTTCAATGGATGCAGGGAGATAATAATGCTACATTTGAATTAGGCCTCATTATAATTACATGTAGCATAATAATAGTAATTCTTAGAGAATTAGTCAATATAGAATTAATCTAGATAACATTATGGTTGATTATAGCTCTAGAAATATCCGGCAATGAATCAATATCATGTTAACAAAGAAGGCTAGATTACAAATGATCTCTAAAAATAATAGGTCTACAATCTGTTTTACACAAACAACACAGCGATAATACATATTTGTCTCACTTTGATGGTAACCGGCTACGCTTACGGTTATTTTAGAGTATATCCACATGGTCAGCTTAGATTCATATAAACATATAAAGATGATGCCCGCTTATTGAGCGGGCCACTATGTTAGTTGTATATGCAGACCGATGTCTGAGTAGATGGTTCGTGAATTCAAGTGTCAAACTGAATCTAGAGTGAAGAAATATCGACACATGCATGATGGCTTTTAGGAAGAGTGAAATACGTTCTCAGCTAGACTACTTTTGTCTGTGTCTGCAGCAACATGCGTATTTTACAATGATGTATTTGGTTGCAATGTTAGTCAAATTTTTGCATGCAGTAAGTTAGCACCACCCTTCCTTGGTTTGGCCACACCCCAGCCAGGAACCACAAGCTTAGAAGTTAATTAGCTTGTCATCTTGTTCCCTTTGTTACTGTGTAGGTAGATTTTCTTTTTGATTGATCGCATCTCTGAATGAGTGTACCACTACTAAGCAGCATGCGAAAGAAACAAGTTAGGAAGAATCTTTGAGCAGCTCTGTTTGGAGAAGAAAAAAGTGAGTGGTAGCAAAGAGATTAGATAATTTCAGAGTTGGGCTTGATCGTCTGTTTCAGAGAAGAAAAAAAATGAAGTTACGGTTGGGACAATCTACAACAAAAGTTTGTTAGGCTGGTTATAGACCATTATTGGCAAGTGTGTGGACTATATTATCAATTTTATGTTCTACTGTGCTATATGTATGACTCTATCATGTAGATTAAGGTGATCAAGGAATATTGCAGATAACTGTGGGGTTAATTTTGGAATAGCATCAGTATCTCGGAGTCCCCCCCCCCCCCCCGTGTCGCTCCGCTGCAGCGACTCGGGGGAGAACCCTAGATCCCCTCGCGAGCCCCTTCCTCCAGCCTCCTCCCTCGCCGCCGCCGGGGTCTCGCCGACGGGCAAAGCCCGTGCGACGGACGGCGGCGGCGAGCCCTTCCTCGCGACCGTGGGGTGGTGGCGGCGCGGCGTCCACGTGCCCTGCGAGGTCAGCGTGGTGCGGGTGGCCATGGCGGCGGCTCGGGCTGTCCCGGCGGTTCCTCGTGCGAGGCGGCGGAGCCGCGACCTGGCGGCCGTCGATCTGGTGCCCCTGGGCCCAGGTCCGGCAGGGTGTCCGGCAACCTCCCCCTCCTCCCTAATCCCCTCCTTCCCCTAATCATGTTCGAGCGCAGCCGTGTGGCCCCTGCGGAGGTACGCCTCGTCTCTTCGAGTCCCTGGCGTGTGTGTCTGGTCTAGCACGGGTGGTGATCCTGGACGGTCGACCTTGTGCGTCTTGCTGGGGCGTGCAGGTTGGGCTACGGCGCCAGCTAGCGCCGGCGTGGCGCTGTCCACGGACAGTGGTCGCGCGGCTGTTGGGGATTGCCCTCCGGTGATGCTCATTTGTTGCTTGGGGTGGCCACAGGCTGATGTTCAGATGAAAAAGGGGCTGGCTTTGCCTGCTGCGCGGTTCTCGCGGTGGCCGGAATGACCAGGGGTGTAGGTTTCAGGGAGGCGTGCTTGGTGCGTGATGGTCAGCTTGGCAGGCCATACGCGGGTGGTCGGCGTACGGCGGGAGGCGCATGCTGGCATCCGGCCTGATGTGGTTGCTGATGCTACGTCTTCTTGCGGCGTGGTCTCGGTACCTGTCCGGCAGCACCCTGTGGCTTGCAGCTGACATCCTGTCGAGCTCTAGCCAGGGTCGTTGTTGTGTGTTCCGGCTTTCCTGCAGATCTTGGTGTCCTCGCCGTGGATCTGGGTTGTCCGGCGCACAGGCCCTTCGACCGTTGGGGAGTTGTCCTCACGGTTGTCCCATGTTGTTGATGAGCGGCCTAGTGCGTGGTGGCCTTTGTTGGCGTAATGGTGCGTTGGTGGGGTACTCGAGTTGTCAGGATTGTTGGCCATGTGGGGATTTTGCCAATGTGTCTTCGCGAGGTTGCCACCGCTGCGCGAGTGTGGTCGTGGTGCTCCGGGTGAAAGCCCTGCCTGACCTTGTCGGTGCCGACGACGATGGCGTCTATACGCGTCATTTCCTCTGTGGTGGCGTCGTCGAGGAACCCCGAACTTCCTCCATCCTTGTGGTCTAATCCTCCGGGTGAAAACCTAGATCTGGCTTTGTGCTAGGATCGGACTATGGCGAGGTCATTGATGTCGCTACCTTCTTGGAGGCGTTGTTCTTGGAGGTTTGACCCTCGGTTGGTGCGCAAGTTGGCGGCACTCACCTTGACTCTATCTGGCGAATCACACATGTGTTAGCATTGTGCCAACATGATTATCTCGGCTGACTTGGATTGCGGACCACGGAGAATCATGTGCTGCTGCTCTCGGACACATGGAAGCACTCGACGAGTCTCGGCTGATGGTTGTAGGCATATGTTGCTACAAGCGAGGGGTGTGGCAAGGCATGGTGGAGCAGTGTTCAAGTCGTGGGCAGCGCTGGCGGGTTCGAGGCCATGCAGTCGGTGGAAGTCTTTCGGGCCTGTTGGGGCCTCCTCCTCCCACTGAACGGTCCATGCCATCAGGAAAGTTCTATGGGGGTTTGAGGTCGCCCCGACATGGCGAGGACATCCCCGAGGTGCGAGGCCAATCCACATTGATGTCGCGTCTTGTGCACTTGTTGGAAGGCATCTAGGCCAGTGGTAGTTTGGTGGCGTTTGTTGTGATGTTTGTCTTGTAGCCGTTAGACGCCATCTTGTCTTGAGTGGTCGGGTGTTCCAGCCTTATCTTAGGCTTGTAAGTCTGTTCTTTCTATCAATGCAATGAAACGCAAGCTTTGCGTTTTCTCGAAAAAAAAAAAAAACTGTGGGGTTAATTTTTTTTTTTGAGGTTGAACAGTGGGTTTCCCCACTGTGTATTTTATTTATTTTATATAATAAGAAAAAGAGTCCAAAAGGTCTAAAGTACAGCTAAACAGGTGCTAGAGTAAAGCACCGAAGAACTAAAAAAACAGAAAAAGAAACTAACTGAAAAGTTCCACCCAATCTGCAAGTCCTGCATAGGATTTCCTTTTTGCCTTATAGACCAAGAGAGCCAAGTCCTGCATGGGGTTAAATTCATTGTGGATATAATTAATATTGGGGACTCATTAAGCTGGTTAAGAAAATACTTATATGGTAAAAATTTGGACAGTATACAAGTATAGCTAGACATGTGATGTGCCGAAAGTAATTCTTACTTCAGTTCTGTTTTACATAATTTTGTATTTTTCCTTCCTAGCAATCCTCCTCCGCGACTTAAAGTTTGGTAGCTTTAGTGTTGGAATACAAGCAATTGCAAGAAGGGCATACTTTTAAAAAAAAATTAACAGAGGTAGTATAGTTATTAATGGGAGAAACATCAAGACAGCTTGAACCTCACTTGCCCAACCTTGCTGTGCAAGTTTCACAGAAACAAGTCAAAATGCTGAATTTGGGTAGAGAGTAGAGGCTGTGAGTTTGGGTATACCGGTGTCAACTCTCAATGTTGGCTGGCTGATGAGCTATATTTGCTTGAGCAGGATGTTGAGTACAATATCTTCAACTGATAGGGATGCAATCACCGTTTCGTTTATCTCACAATACTATGCAAAATTAACACTGTCTTGTACTGGGGTGTGGGTTATGCAGTGCCGCTTGCATCCCTCTCGCAACCATGATATTCTTTTACATAGTTCTATTTATCCTACAAGAATATATCTCCCAACAATTAACCGTATGTTGAACTCATGGTGTGTGTTCATATAGCCTTGTATCAACATTTCCTTGGGAGAAGCAATGTCGGAAGTAATAACTAAGTTTCTGTTACATCGATGTTTATGTGGATGGCCCCAATTGCAATTATGTATGTTTTTTTATCACCAGTTTTTTCCAGGTTTGATTATTGTTCCTCCTACTTCATGATGTACTTTATCTTTTCTATGAAAGTGAAGCACCTATATTCGTATGGAAATAACATTCTACGCTTTTGTCAGGTCATCAGGTGTGAGTCAGCTGTCATCCTCAGCGCAAACGCTGGCCAGTGGGTTCCTTGTTGTCATATCGGTTAATATTGTGACCGGCTTCTACATATACTCCACGATGAAGGACTGAAGGAGACTCCTCTCCAAGAGACAGAGCCTGATGCAACCTTCTTATCGAATGCTAAAGCAAGTATTAACCAGCCAACATCTTGTCAAGAGAGTAATGATTCTCAGGGGATGGGGAAGGGGAAGGTGGAGTAGGTCGTAGACTCATAGCACAACTTGACTTGGGTTTTCTTTCCATTAATTATATACATGCTGTTCAGAGTTGTTTTATGTGAATAAAGCAACATCACACCCTCTCAGTTAGATGCAGGAATGTAAATTTTGAGAAGTACAAAACCTTTGCTACCAGAGAGCCATTTCATTGTCGCTTATTTTCCCTACAAATCTGCCAATTAGCCTATTTAGTAATTTGTATCTTCTCATGGATTTTATTTTTGAAAGTCTGTGAGTTCTCATGTTTCTAATTTTTCCCTTCAAAATTATCAGTCGGCATGGATGAACACAAACGTATGAACCAAATGCTCAACATACAACCTTTTTTACCACGAAAAAAATGAGCATTGTATGTGTGTTTGCATGCTTGCTCTTATGTGGAATTGTCCTATGAACACCATTCATTTATGTTATATTCCCACCCAGCTGGGATAATGGTAAAGAAGAAGAAAAAAAATCTCTTGACCAGCATCAGTTTGTTAGCATCGTCCTTCCATTCGTTTGCTGTTGTCGTTGCCACACGGTTGACGTACACTTTGGCTCGAGCCAGCTCCCTCTCAAGCATCCTCTCATCCTACGAGCTCAAAATTGTTATGATACAAACAAAAAATGGGATCGATCCAAACTTCTGAACACTGGCATATCTCACTTACATTCAACCTGGTTGTCTGGTTCTGGTAGAAATGCACAGCATTGGCAACATGGCATGTGGCAAGAATGGACTCCTCAAGCTCACGAACATTGTGGGTGAGCATCTCAATCTCCACTCTCCAGGACCTTCTGCATGTTGCTCTTCTCCAGAAGCATGTTCTCCTCCTGCAGGTCAAACAAGAAAAAAGTTCAGTTTCACACAAGAAGGTTCAGTAATGCAAAGTTTTACTTTAAGAGAAAAGAGATTTGGATGCCATGTCAGCAATGGATTTCTGTTCCCATAAGAAAAACAATGGATTTCTCAGCGGCAATGTCCCGCGGGGGGCGACGGACAGTGCATCTTGACGTCGACTGAGGAGTGTGCAGTCTCCCCGCGGTGGAGGTGCCCCTACTGCAGCGCTGGGAGCTTCGAGCCCACTCAGTCCTTTGGCCATTGAGAGTCTGGATCCTCGTCTTCTGCTCTTTGGCCATTTCGGGTCAGGATCATGAGAGGATACATGTGATATAGGAAAATAGTTGAGGACTTCTACAGTACCCCCAAATTGATATGAGCCAGCCATTTTGATTGATCGAACAGCTCCTAAACGCCCACGGAGTAGCAACTCAAAATCGGCGGAAAACTCGCGGAGTACCTCGACCGGAGGGGCAGAAAGTAATTACTTCTCGTAGTCTGCCCACGGGTAGGGGTAGTTTAGTGTTTTCTGCTTGTCTGATGTTTTTTTCGCATTAGTTATCGCTGTGAAGGGTGAACCATCTCCCGTCTCTAATCGTTGCATTTTGTGGATGAACCCTAGCAGAGGTCAACCTGGCGGCGTCGGGGGAAATGGAGGAGGAGCCGACCGGGGAGTGGGGCGAGGCGCCGCGAGGCCGTCGTGTCCAGGCCACCTACTGAAGCGCGCCGACGGATGGGCGCCAGTGGTGGCTGGTTCGCAGCGGTGAGGTGGGGGAAAGGGAGGAGCGGCCGTGGCGGTGAGGTGGTCAGCTCCCTCGACGGATGCACGCCGCGGGTGTGGGAGTGGTGGTGGTTGGCTCGCTGCGCCGGCGAGGTGGAGGAAAGGGACGAGCGGCTGTGGCGGCGAGGTGGTCCACTCCGTTACGGATTCGTACTCCTGCAGGACTCGTGATGAAGATCGAGGAGTTCAGCATATGAGGAACATCCCTATCCCAATCCCTATTATTTTTTCATGAAATGGATTGCTACATGAAAATTGCTCAGTTAGGGATTTAGAATTGAAATGCCTCTATAATCATATGGTAGTTTTGTGACGAATAGCTGAATAACCACTCCTGATTATTTTATCATTCACCATTTTGTGATAGCTTCTATAAATTTGAAGCCTTCTTGTGGTAATTCTTAGCATGTGTAACCACTAGAATCCCTTGAACTTTGCCACTAGCACAAACAAATTGAAGCCTGACCAGTTATCATGGGCAACCTAAGACTAATACACTTAGTACACATACCTCTTAATCTGAACGATAATGTCATATAACAATTAACCTTGAGTCTGACCAATGCTATTGCATAAAAGTTGCTCAGGAACTAATATTATGGCCTAACAGGACAAATGTTTGAAGTAAAGTGCTTTGGCTGATGTACTTTCAGAAATATATTCTCTGGTTTTTCTCTTTTTGTGCCGCTGCATATTTTTCATCATTGTATGCTTCTTTTGTTAAATTGTTGTTGATAACTTCTAACTGTAGTAGAATCTGATTGTTTGTGCGTTCATCCATGGTAGTAAAGAAAGTAATTATTGTTAAGTGTAAATGACATTGGATAACACTTGATCTTTCAATCGACAGATGAAGAGGAGGCGGGAAGAAAGCTCCGGGCTTTGTGGCGGGTATGGTTGGTAGACGATGGGGAGGTCATGTCATACCCTGTGACTATAACTGACGAAGTGTCGATAAGTTCAGTTAAGCACTCATATGCCAGAAGCTACGGCGACTATTGATCAAGCGACCAATGTCACAAATCATCTATTTAGTATTAGAGTTTTTGCCCGGCTGTCACTGTCGTGGTCTGGCTCTGTTGCGTCTTTGTAATCCGCTGAATTCCCCTCAAATTAAGCTATAAAGATTGTCTGATCTCGCTATGTATCCAGTAATTTCATTTGAGGTCTGTCAGGTCATCTCTGTATAGTGTCGGCTGTTGCCTTAGAATTGTTGCCATGTAATCTTTTTTTGTTACTATATGAGATGATACAACTTCTTCCCTTCCGTTGAGTTCTTTTTATGTAAGACAAGACATCAAACATATAATGCCATGACCAAAAGGAATGCATGGACAGAGTTCGCCGTGACATATAAAAATCCCCCATATGTATGTTTGAAGAAACAGGCAATGTATATCATCTTTGTCCATAAGCTTGCATGAATTAAATAATATACATGCTACATGCTAAAGAAATATTTTGTTTAGAGACAATTTTCTTCTATGATTCTTTTTGTTGGCTGCCTTTTCCAAGGAGAAATAACTCAAATGTGCCATCTGAATTTCAACACTCAAACTAAATTTACAGATACATAGTTCAGCTCTGTAGATGATAGAACAACTTCTGTTATAATCTTGCAGATCAATACATAGTAGTCTGACCCACACATTAGCTCATGAAATAAACGAAAGTGTACCCATGGCGGGATCAAATCAAATTGGAGTCTCTCCTTTATCCATGCCTAATTAAGCACAGTAGCAATCAAATTAATCTAACTAATTAAACAGTAAAGTCTTAAAACGAGGAGATCATCACACTCATATGTCAAGCTGGAAACAAAGAAAGGAACAAGCAAAAGAGGAGAGAAGCATAGCTAGCTAGAAGGCCAGCGGTGGTGGACTGGTGGCCGAACCGAGCCAATTACTACTGAACTTTTACTTCAGATTAATATTGTGTTTTGTACTACTCTATCAGTAACCAGCGCAAGTATGAGCCAGCTCACGGCGCGAGGACAACCAAAATGGAGCTTGCCCGCAGTGGAGATCCTTGATGAGGACGAAACAAGAGACGGTCGATCCGGACGGCCGCACGCGTTGGGGAAGGACGGACCTTCAACCAGGATGCCGGGAACGGCGGCACGAGGCGGGAAACAAGGGCAGAAGCAAGTGGTGGCACCAATCAGAAGCGCACAGCAGCGCCGATCACAGCGCATGCAACGGCAGAACAGAGGAGCGCCGCCTCTATCGGGATGGCCTGGTTTCGTTGAGTCGTTCCACAACAGCAGAGACCATCGATCCTCTACCCGGATGTAGTGTTGTCGTTCAAATGTCCTTTTGGCACTTTCAGAAAATTAAATTACACACCGGACCTCCAGCATTGACGGTCAGATTGGCTTGGTACTCCAGCACACAGTTTTAGAGTACCGAGTACCGTAAAAGTTCTCTAGTTTGTTGTTGGTAAGATTTAGGGCATTGCATCTCAAAAAAAAAAAAAAATTAGGGCATTGCTACATAGTGCTATAGCACCCGTTAGTATTAGGGAGTGCTCCACTGTCTAAATGGAATTATTTTTGAAAAAGTAAAGTGGTCCCAACTGTGAAAGCAACATGTAGGCAAAAAAAGAAAGGAAAAAAGGAAAACGCGTTCGGTACTTTGCAACGGAACGAGCACAGTCGAGTAGTTTTTTCATTTCTCCTCTGCCCCGGTGTCATCTATTTTAACCGATTTTCTTTTACCGGCTGACATAGGCATCCCCAATGGGCCTGCCAAAGATGGTACCCGGGGTTTACTGAAGGCCCACGAGTCGAAGAATATGAAGTTCGGAAGCCCAGTTAGTATTAAGGAAAGTTAGAGTTGTATTAGGAAATATAGAATTGTAACTTTGCGGGTTGAACTCAGAGAGTCTTCCGGAATCTGTAATCTTGTGTAACACGGTATCCTCGGCTCCGCCTCCTATATAAGGGTGAGTCGAGGGACAAAGAGGGAATCGAATCCATTGTCAACATAACCCTAGTTTCTTAATCGTCGAGTACTTTTCGGCTGAAACCATCGAGATCTACTTGCCATCTACTTCCAACTAAACCCTAGTCTACAATACGTAGGCATTGACAAGTTAATGCCTTGTCACCGGCCCTCTACCATCTTATCAATTGGATAGTAATAGTTATATTTAGAACTCAAATAATTACATCACATTAAAAAAAATATTTATATAGCTTTGTAATTTACATGTAGACTGCAGCTGGGCACACTGAAAATTTACATCAAAAGATTGATAAACTACATCCAAAATCTGATAGTAAAGCTTTATAAATTAATAAATTACATCCAAAATCAGGAGAAATACACATTGATATTCCAATCATTTAGATGTAAAAAAGATTAAAATACGTCTATTTTCAATTATATTACATCCAGACTTGGAGCAAAGTTACTATTGTTACATTCATCAGTAAATCTGGATGAATAAACAAGAGAATGCCAAAAATTGTATCTCACCTTGGTGCACCGTGAGGGTGTTGAATTGGAGTGGAGCACTTGGGACATGGGAGACCACCCTCCCGATCGGATGCTAGCAGCGGGCGACATCCGGGAACGGGGAGCCGCCAACGACGATCGCCAGGGCGGCGGAGACGCGCCCGCTACCGTGGTTTGGGGCGAAGGCAGAGGCGGGCGGGCCTTGGTGCTGCGGCCGCGTCGGCGGTTCCAAGCCGAGGAAAAGCGGGTGGCGGAGCGGAAAACGTTTCGTTTGCAGCAAAATTACAACTAATACTGTTGTTTGAATTGGTTTTGTACATATAGAAATTAAAATAAATAAAACTAAAACCGGTAAAACAAAATACAAGTAATATTGTTGATTGAGTTCGCAATCAACAACCAGTACTATATAAATTGACTTAGTGTTACAACCATTTTGACTCATGCTGGTCAAGTTGTGAAAAAAGCTTTAAAATACATCGAGTAATGTTGGTTAAGTTGGATTTCTTCACGGAGAACTCAATTTAATCATAAAAAATACATCCAAAAATGAATAGAAAACTTATGTTGACATGCTTCCTTTCAAAAATAAATGTACACACAGGGGACCCGTACAATGCAACTATACACCAAAAATTACAGCTTACGGGAGTACGGGGTGTGATTGGGTTCAAAACATGTAATTATTTAGCCAAAAATACAATGCTACAGGGGACCTGTACAATGCAACTATACACCGAAAATTTCAGCCTACAGGGGTGTGATTGGGTTTAAAACATGTAATTATTTAGCACAAATACAATGCTACAATACCGTGACATATAGGATGGCCAAAAATACAATGCTAAAACTAGGTACATCAGTACATGTAATTATTGAGCAAAATGTACATCTAATATCACAGAAGAACACGTGACATATAGGATGAACCAATAAACTCGATGAACAACACCGTGAGATCGGAAAACCACAAAATATACATCCTAGGTAGAGCTGTTGGTGTCTCGTACATGTAGTTATTGAGCAAATATACATCTAATATATCTGCAGCCTGCTCTACTAAAACCAATCTCATGGAGGACGTGGGAATCTGAACCCCCAAACTATCATGATCACCACCGCTCATACCACCAAGCACGAAATCGAAAAACGAAAGCGAAATCAAGCAAAACAAGCGGCAGGGAAACCAAATGGCGGGGCCGAGAGGATTGGAACACTAATCACGCCGTGGATGAGTCGATTTGCGAGGACGAGCCGCCGAGGGTGCTTCACCGGCAGTCGCACGACGGTCACCGCCCCTCCATACCGTCGAATCGGGCGGTCGCGACACCGAGCGAATCCTTCGCGCCACATCAAGCCCAGAGGAAGAGTCGATCCGCTCGACCTCGTCAACGCCGGTGCCCAATACTCTCCTACAAACAGTACAACCGCCCGCCGCAGCTTCCCGCCGATCCTCTCGCCGCCGAAGGAAAAGATTTACTGGTGGATTCGCGTGAGATAGCCGCGATAAAGGGGAGAGACAGAGAGGAACGGGGAAGATAGCGAGTGACGAAAGACAATGAGGAGAGACGTGTCGTGTCGCTATTTTGGACGGTAGCTCAGTTTCATTCCAGCCACCGGATGACGATCGGACGGATACGAGGGGGGAGCACCGCGTAAGACGTAATATTTAGTAACATTCGCGCCAAATCATTCTACGTACGCGAGCTACTTGAAGGGGGCCGACGCGATCACGATCTCTTTAAATGAAGTAGCGGCGGTGGCCATGGCATCATCTTTGGTTGATTGAAAATGTCCACGAAACCAAGTAATGGTTTCGTGAATCACTACCGAAAATCGCATCTTTTGTGCCGCTATCGCTCTTTGTCGAGTGTCAAAAAACCGAGCACTCAGCAAAGAGGATATCCCCCCTACGAGAAGCGGAACACTTGAAAGTAAAAGCACCAAACCAACTATCAAAACGTTTGGGAGTTCTCACCAATTCTTTGCTGTGTGCCACATTTTGACACTTGGCAAAGATGTTTTGTCTCGTGTCTTTCCCATTAATATCGGCACAGACATGCTTTTCCAAGTGCCTTGCATTGACACTTGGCAATGCCATCCCTCCATTTATTGCGCCAAATACAAGTAACGTAAAGATTCATTAAGGGTGCCATGCTGTTTTCTAGACGAACTGGATCCTACACCCTAATGAATTATGGACATTACCCTCAACAAACGACGGAGGCTATTGGGAAAAAGCAGGTATAACATGTGTGAAAAAGTTAGTGGATCTTGCGGGTCATACCTTGGCTTTGCATGTTCCTATGACCTAACCAAACATATATCAAGATAAAAAAAAATCTATGGTCCAACCTTTGTTTAGAGAATCTAAGAGAGGTAGCCAGGGATGTGCCCGTGGGATGGAGTTTCGTGCCATACCGCGCTTCCGAGGGTAGGAATCCCCCAAAATCTTGAATGTGGCCCAAATATGTCTATACATTGTGGAAAAGTATATCCAGCTCAGTCTTGAGGGATCGAAGTAAGTGATTCTCTCTTGACTTCTCATTATGCAAGATATTGATGTTAGCTTTACATTTTGCAACATATTGATCTTGTCTTTCAAATATGTAGGTGAAAATGATCACTCCACACATTTTCATGTACAAGCACTTATTCCCTACCAACAAAAACATAGCATCTCCATAATGATGATGGTGTGGACTCACGAAAATCTATGTGCTTAATGTTGTAGAGCTCTTCCATTTAGCGAGAGTTATACCGCATATACATCCTCAAGAGATGAAGCAAAGGGACCGTGTGGATCCTAATGTTTTTCAAACACAAATGAAGAAACACATATGTGTCCATGTGTGGAAGAAAGGTTGCGAAGAATATAAAATTGATTTACAAAGTAAATATCTTAGGGAACCCTTTATTTTGAAAAGAGCGTGGTTGGGTAGTGGGGGCAAAGGCCCCTCCACACCTCACCTTCGCCTCTACACCCACATATTTATTACCAAGGCCTGGAATGAAGATAAATTAGGCTGAAGTAGTAGTCAACACCCACTTGGGAAGCTAGTCACCACCGTATATGAACTTGCCTGTTGTGAACTATTTTTGTTCCTAGTCGAACTGGATGACGTTGAACCTATTCTAGTTTAATTGCGAACGGTACGGTTGAAAATGGTGTTTTTGATGCACGTTATGCAATAGCTTTAACTCGTTTGGGCAGAAACGGTTCCAATAGTCAAACGGACTAGGGCGGTCTGGTTCGGACCGCAATGTTATGAACCTACTGGAATTCAGTACACATGCAACTAGGTGACAACTACTAGCTTACCATGTACCAATACACAATCTAAGGCCATGCCCAGCTTTCCTAGGAGCCATTATGCATGCGGAGCGGTGTGGGTGTGGTGGAAAAACTCGTGGGGCGCCTAATATTTTTTTGTTCGGTCTAGGTTGGGAGATTAGGTTAATTTGATGCGGCGTGGGCTGGGTTAGGGGTGTATTTTCCACATTCCCACCTTAAATTCCAGTCAATGAGGTGAGGGATGTTGGTCCCATGCATATCTCCATTCTTCTTGTACTCCCCCGTACAATATGTGGAAATCCTGGTCGGACGACGGCATCGGGCCTTGGGACTTGTTCCGCGATACCCAGCCATCCACATTGAAGATGCGTTTATGGAGCAAACCCATGAAAAACCACCTGAGCATGGTTCTTCCAGGGCCTTCCTAGGAAAGTCTGGATGCTGGCGAGGCCCTTCTGGGATGCCAAGACGGTAGAGAGTGTGAACTGACTGGTTCTAAGGCTACACGAGGCCGATCTAGACATCTGTCATGAGAAAGATGTACACACAAGACCGATCTAGAATGAGTTTGATCAAAGTGAAGGTCGTGGGGCACCTGCCCCCCCCCCCCAGAAATATAAAATTCATACTACATCTATTGTCGTTGTTTTGCTGCTGCTTCAAAGTGTATTTTCATCTTTTCATATGACTGCACAGATTTATGTATACTCTCATACCCGCTCCATATCTGTTTCTGCATGTGCCTTCTATCCCCACCAGTTCGTTATCCCTAGGATGGTATTTATATTATCACAAATTGTACATTTAGGTATATACTATTAGTCAAAATCACACTTTAAAGATCGTTCGAAAATTTTGGCTTCTTATATTTCTAGGTATAGTGCCCATGAGATAATTTGACGGGCCCGATTCTCTATCTACGTATCACAAGCAGCCTCGTGGGGTGCTGAATCTTCTTGCATATTTCCTCCACCACATGTACAGTAGGGTTCCCACCACTCCAATCAAAGTGGTATGCCCATCATTCAAATTTGCTTTCATTAAATTATGAATATAGGTTGGTGCAGTTGAGACGATGTTGATCAATTAATTTGCTTCTTGTAGGTTGATTAAATGTATGAATATAATATGTGTTGCCAAATTTCAATTTAGGTATAACAAAATCAACTCTCTCCGATGGCACATCATAGAATCAGACGCTCGATCACGGCCTTCTCGTTCGAGTTCTTGCAACCAAGTCAAAAATCCTAGGGCGACGCGCTCCATCACGTTCACGGTGAATCTAGACTTGTGCTTGCAGAGGTCCGGACATCTCGGATATTCCCTCGCAGCCATGATGAATATTATCTTCTGAGCGCCTTGAAGAGCCAACCTTTTTGCCGCTGTTTCTCGAAGGCATGCAAGAGATAGGTCTTCCAAGAGTCCCTTGAGTTAGAACACACGACTATAAATGTTAGATTAATAGTGTATATAGTTAGGAAAGTAATATATTATACATGGTTTTCGGATAATTCTTGTAGAAGTTTAGTTTTTGCAGTGATATGAAATCGTAAAAAGCGAGTGTTCAAGTGTAGTGTGTGCAAGACCTAAGATATGATATTGTTTCACTACACAAAGTAGTATCATGTAGCCTTACACTGATGCAGAATGGCACATAAACCGTAGCAATCAAGCTAGTGATAACATTCTGACTATTATTAACAGAATTTTTTTATCAAAAATGTCAACGTGGAATTTAGTTTCAAAAATCTCGGGTACACCATCACTACCTAGCCTAAGGGTGCATCCACAATTTATTTTCTATGGAATTTATACATTAGTTAAAAATAAAAAAATTATGTTCAAATCAAACTATGATTTGAGCCCATTAAACTACCATAGATGAATTAACTATTTTTTTTGTTGTCGACTTGTCATTTGAATGTTTGCCATGATTGGCGCATATTATTTCCACGTGTGAAGTTTTTGTAGACATTTTGACGACTTCAGGGATGCATTTTAAAGGGGCTACTAGCCATCTCGCAGAACCAGCATGGTCCCGTACGTAAAAGGCAGCTGATCAACCAGAGTGGATCGAGCGTGAAATATGTTCGCAGTCTGCCTCTTGAAAATCGCGCGTGTTTACTTATTTGTGTAGGGAGGGAGTAAAAGACGGCTGATCAACCAGAGTGGATCGAGCGTGAGTGCACGAAGAGTGTGCACGAAATACGTTCGCAGTCTGTGTAGTGCTAGTCATTAGTTTCAGATACGTCTATGCGTTACGGTGCCTGCACATACTACCGAAATTTGACCGTCAGACTGCTCATAGTGGGAGTAACATAGCTAGTAACATCACACATTTCAAGGCATTTTGGTGACATGACATGCAAATAAATGAAGAAAGAGAGTGAGGTGGTAACTAGCTATGTTACCATAACATCACACACCCCAAGGCAAAATGAGTCTACAACATAATAAATGACACAATGCATGACACCACATATAAGTTACTATCCACTATGAAGGTAGTAACCTAGACTAGTAACATGGCATATGTTACTAGTCTAAGTTACTCCCCACTATGAGCAGCCTCATGCTGCTGTCCACGCTGAGCTGCTCACCTCCGTATCCTCCATTTGATTCGACCATCGGTTTTGGCTCCCTCCCCTCGGCTCCTGCACCCGCCGTTTCGCTTTCCCCCACAATGCCTCTATTTAATCCCTGCCAATGCCAAGGAGACGAGAGCTCATACGACGCACACAGCCACGGGCAGCAAAACAGAGATAAGGAGGACCTCTCGCAGCTGGTGCAATCTCCGGCGAGACAGCCCCATGGATGCTGCGTTGGTCGCGCGCCTCACCTCGCTGAGGCAGTCGATCCAGGCCGCCAAAGCGAGTGCGGCCGGCGAGGCGCCGACGGTCACCACGGGCATGGAGGTAGTCGTCGAGTGCTGCGAGGCCATGGAGCTTCTCGTCGAGAAGGAGGCGGAGGCCGCGTCGAAGAAAAGGAAGCAATGGGGCCACGTCCACGCTAAGGCGAAGGAGATCGTCACCGACGTCTGGAAGAACAAGGCGGAGGAGAGCTCGAGGGAGGCGGAGGCGCTGCGAACTATCAAGGCGGAGCTGGAGGCGAAGGTCGTATCCCTGGAGTTGGAGGCGGAGGCGAGCAAAAGGAGCCTCACGGTGGCGCACGCTGCGTTTGAGGCTGAGAAGGCCAAGATGGAGGTGGAGCTGGATTTGCTGAGGAGGATGCTGGACGAGATCAAAGCCGAGAAGGACGTTGCCATGGCCATTGTACACGAGAAGGAAGCAGAGGTACACGAGCGTCAACATGATTGCTGGGTGCTCACACGAGTGACCCAACGCATTTTGGACGATTTAAAGGAAATAAATCACGTGCCATTAGCCGACCGATCGAGCGCAAAAGATCGGTCGTCCTGATGCAGCGTGGGTGGTCGTGCTGATGCAAAAGACCAGGTGAAACTGCTTCAATTGTTGATCGAAGCAGAGGTCGCGTCAGCCGTTTAACTGTCCGATTCTCTCTAGTTCGTCCAAGCTCCAACCTCCCTTTACAGTTTCAGTTCAGCTCCGTCAGGTAATCTGCTACGTCTATCTATCTATGTTTCATTTCTGGACGGCCGTGGTTATCCAGGTACTGCTGGTGTAATGCTGTAATGTCATATCTGTAACTTCTCTGTGGACGGTCGAGCCGAATTGCAGCTAAATTGGCATTTTCGTCATGCTATGTTTCTCAATCTTCGTTCTATGATGCAGTTGTCTTTTTCGATCCGAGAGCAGCAATCTATGTTAACTAGATGGACCTGGCGCGCTTTGCCACGCCGTTTTCAGCCGTTGGTCGTTGTTGAGATAGATCAATTTATTCAGCGTTACATTATTGTATACAGATAACATCCTAACATACTTCAGCAAAGCTACATGTTTATGGAAAAAGGTTATAGACATCAGCGGAACTGGCTATTAGGAAGGGGTCAAAGAGATCCTCTACCGAATAGCGTTTTGGGAGATGTTCCCTTCTGTGGTGTATTGCACCACGCGATCTACATATGAAAATAGTTAGAAGCATAAGGCAAATTAATGGTTAGAAGCAGAAGGCTTAATCACATTCAGAACTCATGTGTGAAGTTCTTCCTAATTTAATGTTGAAAGGTTCTCTAATCTTACAGGAGTGACTTTCTCGCTGCGGCAAATTATTTCTGTAGCCTTCATACAGCTTGCTCTATCTTATTTCAGTCAACTATATTTTCGTTCTTAAAATTACTAATACAGCATACACTTGGTGCCACTCCTTATGCCGATTCGCTGCAGCCATCATCTGTGGTAGTTAAGCTCCGATATGCACGACGACAACTCTTCCCTAATCATCTTGTTACCACGTAAATGACGTATTCAAACAAACTCTGCCCGCTCCAGAAGCCAGATCTTGAACAAGCAGCTGAACTACAAAAAACTGTCACGGCTGCTTTGGAAAGCCCAAACCGACAAAGTTGAAGAGTGCATGTAGCCGATGCTTGGTTGAAACCTGAATTACAACTGGAAAACAATGAGTTGATATGCTTACAGATTACTCCAGATTAAATGCATCTGAGGTATTCGCATTTTTTCTTGCATCCAAGGTATTTATCTCGGTGGCCCCGGGTGCGTGCACGAATTTTTGGAGCTCCACGCACTGTAAGCATAGTGTTTCTTCCACTTTAGCTCTTGTATTGTAATATGTAGGTTCTCGAGTGTTGTATTTCTTTTTCTTGGGATGCTACTATTTTATGTACGTTCGGATTGTATATCGAGACATGATGTGGTGATCAATGCCATCTATGGAAAATATGTCTATTCATCCTAATGAAAAATCCAATGTGAACAAAGAGCAAACCTCTTGTATTTCTAGGTTTTGCCTGCACTTGCTGCACGTGCTATGCTGGATTCATCGACCATCTTCACCAAGTATGTTGTGCACGTGTCCTGATCCTTTAATACATATATTTATTGAAGAAAAGCCTCATTGAATGTGATGTAGATTTGTAGCACAAAAAAGGAACTACATATTATCTACTGTGGTCTGTAAGTTACAGGAAAATATCAACATCTATATGTGCGACCAAACGAACCACAAACACAAAAAAATATTATCAGAATACAAGCGATACCAGCGATAGGGAGGTCTTCTTCTTCAACTGTGCTAGGGAAGCACCTGCCGACAAACAGTCCGTGCATATAGAACCACCATCAGAATATAAATTAGCCAGCTGAAAGAGTGACAATGAGAATTGCATGAAAATATTTGGTCACATAGGAAAAACTGAAAACACTAAAAAAAGTAAATAGCAAATTCATCTAACATAAATGTAGAAAACAGGGAACAAACCTCTTCATCTATAGTACTGCCAAAACTGAAGAAATGTTTGCGCACACATACACATGCATATGACCGAAAGTTTAAACCAAAAAAAATTCTAGATTAGTTAATCGCCCAAAGTGATTTTATAATTGCAGCATATGGGATTTTTCCAGAGCAATGATTGCTCAGACAAATGGAGAACTCTTTGAGGCATTATCTACCTTCAGTAATCACACATCCTCTAGTGATAGTTCCACAACTATTAGACATCAATTTGAATCCTAATTCTAGTTCACAGAAAAAAAAATACACCACAAAAGTCTTAGGTGACTAACTTACCATCCATATCATTTTTAAGTATAACAACACTATGCAGTGTTATCTGCACCATATCTTTCTCTAAAACTACTAAAAATCCGCAAAACAAATTGCTTAGGTATACCAAGAAAGCGAAGAATGAGCAGTACATTGTTCAGAATATACTGGGATACAGAAAAAAAAATGTGAGCACACACATACACATGCATAGGACTGAATGTTTAGACCAAAGGATTATAGATTAGTTAATTGTCCAAAGTGATTTTATAATTGCAGCATAAGGGAATTGTTTTCCTAGAGCAATGGTTACTAAGATAAATGAAAAAGGAACGGTCCTGAAGGACCTAGAGGTACTGCATTAATAGTCGTCGATGGGTTTACAGGACCTTTATGATCTACTATATTATCTTCTGAGTAGAAATCGACTCACATGTTGAAAGGGGAACTTCACAAAAGTCTTTGCTGCAGATGATAAGCAATATAAGCCTAGAATCCCAACATGTCTTACTCTGCCTCGGAGATGAAAGCGGTAATATATTATATGACACAAATCTGCAATATCTGTTTAACTGCCATGGATAATTTTACCCAAAGGCTCTCTTCACGCAGAGCAACATGACTGCAACCAATCAGGGCAACAAATAAATTACTAACATCGTCCTTGACAACATGATCAATGTTTACACTAAGTATTTCATATATAATCTAACAGAAGTATCCATGTGTATATTCATCCATATGTCACAATGAACCAGAAAAGAATATACATCTATTTACTGAAGCTGGCACTAAGAATCTAAGATATCAAATCCGCAGCTAGCACTAAGTAGAAGAGCTCTGTAAAAAAATATCTGTTGACCATGAGCAGGGACGGGACAAAAGTAAATAATCAAGTACCCATCTGTAGAACATGAACGTGCTGCAGCTCCAGCCAGCAGCTACTTGGTCGTCATGCCCTCTAGCTCTAACTTGAGCGTGATAATGTCCTTCATAGCAGACACCGACCCCTCCTAGAACAACTGCTGCATGTCGTCCGGGAGCTGCTGCCTCGTCCGGGCGTCTGCTCGCCATCCCGCCGGTCGCCCGTTCCCCATCCCGTCGGTCGCCGGTTCGCTTCTCGCTGCCAGTGCCATCTCTTTTCCCGTCGCCAGCCACCACAGAATCTCTCCCGGTGGTGGTGTTGAGGAACATAGAGGCAGCGCGGAACCGCATGAATAGATCCCAATCCAAAACAGAAAAATAAAAAATTCAAGATTGGAGATGGCAATTAGCCAAGGATGGGCTCCGGCGAGATGGAGATAGGCGATGACAAAGGATGGTGCCAGCGGGAGCTCTTCATACGGCGAAGTTGCGCACTGCTATTGGAGGAGTGGAGTTCAGATGAGGATGGGGCGGTGGTGATGTACAAGAGGAAGACCGACCATCAGGTGAACAAAAGAGTGAACCGACCTTGACAGTTGACACCACGTGACCCCGCCTCGAAGCCTCCAGAATCCACGCGTGGTGAAGCGTTAACGCACTAGGAGTAGGACACGTCACGATCAACCACAAGCGTGCGCAACCCTGGGAGCTTAGAGCTCTTAGGGATGAGTGCAGCTAAACTTGCCGCTACTAGTTACAAACCGGTACGGGAAAGACACAGGCGATCACGAGGCGGCTCAAAACCCATCTAGGGTTTCGTCCTTCTCATCGGCGACGCTGCCGGTTCGCTCCGCTTCCGGTGGCTTTGGGGTCTTGGAGGTGTGGCGGACCGCAGCCTCTCGCCGGCGGAAAGGTTTCAGTTCTTCGTTTAGTTTCTTCTCGGTGTCTTCTTCGGGATGGTGAGGCGGCGGCTACTTCCTGAAGTTAGAATAAGGTCCTCCCCGTTCTATCCTCGCTTCGGTGGTGCATCTAGCGTCGGCGCAGGGCGTGTGGAGTTGTGTGTCCGACGGATCTCCCGAGATCTGGTCGTCTCTCGTGTTCGATTGTGTGGTTTCAGGTCAGTCTCTTCCGCTTTACGGTTGTCATCATTGGCGATGGTTGCTGCTCTGGTGCGCTGGTCCTTTGGGACCTTAGCACGACGACTTCCCGTCTGTCTACTACAACAAGCTCTACTATGACAAGCTTTGCCTGACTCCGGTGATGGAGGGGCGAGGACGGTGGCGCGCCTTCGGCTCGTGCTAGTGTATGTTGTCGTCGCTAGGTGGTCCATTGACCTTTTTGTAATTTTTATTACTTTTAGACATCTTTGTACTACTGTTGATGATTATTAATAGATCGGTGGAATTTTCGCAAAAAAAAAAACTTGCCGCTACTTTCCCCGCAAAAAGAAAAAGCTTTCTCTACTTTGCATTCGGCCGTTACTCTGAACCTGCCTTTCCACGCTACCAAAACCCAAGCGATGACGAAGGGTTTTGATTTAGTTTTCTAATTTAGTGGACATAGGTGAAATGGCCGAAATAAACTGACGAGAAAGCACAAACCAAAATACGAAACCTGAGACGACAAATGATCCAAATTTCAACAAAAACATTGAAATTCAGCTGAACGAAATCATATCGAAGAATCAGATTTAGCTGGAGCCAAATAATAGAAGAAGTAGTACATCCTCCAGACAAGACATAGCAGTAGTTAACATGAGATTACCACTCCAAAGTTATCAATCCAGGGTGGAAAGTACACAGTACAAACAATCTGGATTGGATTTTTTACGATAAAATGCATTTAATTAAACTTGTAAATTCACATAGGACATGCAACTTGTAAGAGCATCTCCAGCTGCGTCCCCCAAACCGCGCCGGATTGAGCGTTTGGGGGACGCGTTTCATTCGTGCCGCGTTTGGGGGACGTCGCTCCCCAGTCGCGTCCCCCAAACAAAATTTCGGAAATTTTAAACTTAACAAGATTCGATTAGATTCATCCAAACTTTACATAGATTCGAATGAAATTTGATTAAATTTAAACTAAACCTAATCTAGAAGTACTTGCGGCGGCCGGAGGCGTCGTAGTACTGCTGGAAGTTGTATATGTCGTCGGTGACGACCTCCTGCTTGACGCGCTCGTCAACGGACACGTCCTTCACCAAGCCGCTTGGTCCTGCCTCGCCGTCGTCGGTGAGGTCCACCAGCGGCTTGCCGGAGTCGCGGATGGACATGGCGATCTCCATGTCGAGGTCGCCCCTCCAGGCGTCCTTGTCGTTCATGGACGCCAAGAACGCCGCCCGCAGCCGCCGCCTACGACGCTTCCTCCGGCTCCTCCTTCACCTCCGGCTTCGGGATGAGGAGGGCGCCGCCGCGCCTCCCTTGCTGCCGTTGCCGCTGCCGCCATGCCTCGTGTTGACGGGCGTCGCCGACTCCTCCTTCACCTCCCGTTTGGGGACGGTGTAGGGCGCCGAGCGGTACGACGAGGACAGCGTCGATCGCGCCGGTCCTGAGGAAGAAGAGTGCGAGGAGGACGAGTACGTCGTCCTCCTCGGTTGCCATTGCGGTGACGGCGGCGGTGACGACGGCATCTCCAACCTTGGAGCGCCGTTGCGGATGCCGCGGATGACGTTCTCGAGGGTGCGCCCCGGAACGCCCTGATACGTCCAATTTGCATCACTATTTTATATCATAATTTGTTGTTATTCATTGATATATTTCATATTTGGAGATAATACTTATGTTATTTCATCTATTTTGCATGTTTCATGATTATTGGAGGATCGCGCACCGGAGCCGGGATTCTCGCTGGAAAAAGCACCGTCGAATGCAATATTTCGGAAGATCAACGGTTGACGGAAATTATATGAAAAATCCTATTT